>NW_027518724.1:20000-25940 GCF_043159265.1 Tasmannia lanceolata | reverse complement strand
TCTAATGATGTTTTTGAAGAATTTAATCCCTTGATTGTCATAGTATCTGTTCCTCTATAGTATGGACGGACTCTTCCGAAGCAAGAAGAAAGAAGGAATCAATCGATTTTATGGATGACACAATATGGATTTCTACAGATGAGACATTCTTCAAATCAATTCCAATTAGTATGGAAATGAACCTTACTCCATAAATAAAATTTCAAGCAAAAGACACTTAATTTAATGCCCGAGTGTGGTGAAAAAAAAAAAGTGAAAATCTTGGATTTTTGCACATATCCAAATCCTTATTGATTATCTCATCACAGCGAAAATTTGCTTTTTTTTTTTTTATAAGTTCATTGAAGAAGTTCTATTTGCTCAATGAGTGATTCCCCCCGCCCCCCCCCCTTTTTTTTTGTTTGTCCACTACTGCTTATGAATCTAAAGAAAGAGGTTATAATAGTCCTGGAAAAGAAAATCGTAATCTTTAACGAACAGGATCAAGAATCATTATTATTTCCACACAGGAAAAGGGTGAAAAATTCCTTTTCTTGTGTGGAAGATTAGTAAGACGAGCAATCCCTCCTAGAATCATTTGTTACTTTCATTTATTCCTTGCCATTTATTTTCTTCCTTGCCTATTATCTAATAGAATTCGATTCTATTAGGTACAATAGAATCAAAAACTATTGATGCATTACATGGCATTTATAATCTGGGATTAAGAGGCCTGGCATAGTCACACCACTCCAATTTTTTTTTTGAAAAAAAAAAAAATGTCAAGTAGCCTTCTTCAGAATATACATATTATTACTAGGAACGGGGCACAAACAATTCCTGACATCTCGCCGAAAAACAGTATAAAGAAAAAAGCTTTTCATTATTTTTTTGATCATACATAATTGCATCGATCAACAATAGTTCGTCTCTTTTTACCAATTTGATGGATCCATGTATCTAGAAATTCATTTCGGACAATTGAACCTTCTCAAACTGTTTCTTTTTAAGAACCAAAAAGATTTGTGCCAGAATAACAGATACCAAAAAGAACAACAACCCTTGGACACGTAATGGATCTTGAAGTACTATTTCTGCATCTCCCTGACCAAATCCACCCACATTAGGATTACTCGTTAATGGTTGATCAAGCTTGATAGATTCACCCTCTGAAACAAGAAGTTCCGGTCCTGGAGGTATAATATCAATTACTTGGTGTCCATCCGATGCATCAGCTATGGTTATTTCATACCCCCCTTTTTCTTTACGTACTATTCTGCTTACTATACCCGCTCCTGTAGCATTATAGACTGTATTGTTACTCTTACCCCCATCGGGATAAATCTGGCCCCTTCCCCTGTTCCCACCTACGTATATAGGATATTTTAAGAAGTTAACGTCTTTCTTAGTAGCAGGGTCCGGAGAAAGAATGGGAAAGACGATTTCACTATATTTCTGACCAGGAACAGGACCTATCACAAGAATATTTTTTTTAGTGGGGCGATAACTCTGAAAAGACAGAGTGCCTATCTTTTCTTTCATCTCGGGAGAAATACGATCGGGGGGAGCTAATTCGAATCCATCGGGTAAAATAAGAACAGCCCCCACATTCAAAGACCCCTTTTTACCATTAGCAAGAACTTGTTTCAGTTGCATATCATAAGGGATTCTAACAACTGCTTCAAATACAGTATCAGGAAGCACAGCTTGTGGAACCTCAATATCCACGGGTTTATTAGCTAAATGGCAATTGGCACATACAATACGCCCAGTTGCTTCTCGTGGATTTTCATAACCCTGCTGCGCAAAAATAGGATATGCATTTGAAATAGATGTCCTAGTTATTACATATATCATGATCGATACGGAAATGAATCGAGTCATTTGTTCCTTTACCCAAGAAAAGGTATTTCTATTTTGCATGGTCCAATCATTGATCCCGGAAATTTCTACAATAAATTAGGTAGGTAGCTAATATAGTTAGTATAGTATAGTTCCCTATCCACGATTCTGATATTGTACTGGAATAATTGTACTGGAATATAGGAGGAATCGAATTCCCTGGACGGGTAAAAGTATAAAGAGTGGGATTATTTGATTGATATCAGCGGATCAAATGAGTTCTTCATTCATTCATTGAATGATAAATGACTACAAGTGAAGGAGATACACGATTTAAATAATGGAAGATCCAATATTTCAAAATTGTATCTAGAATGACTGGAAAGGTAGAAACAAGACCAGATATAATTTGATCGTTATGGGAAAATCCAAAATCTTTGTAGATCGAGCCAATCATTAGTTCCCAACCATAAGGCGAGTGGAATCCGATACATAAATCAGTTAATAAAAGAATAGAAAAAGCTTTTATTGTGTCACTTAAGTTATAGAGGAATTCCTGAACCCAAGAATTCAAAATGAGAAGTTCTTCATTACCCAGAATAGAATAACCGCTTAGAATAGCGAAACAGATTATATTTGCCGAGAAATCCAAAATGATATGGATATGATCTTCATTGTGCATTTTGATCAATTGTATCGTTTCTTTGTGGATTCCTATACGAAACTTTTGTATCTGTGTCTCCTGGTAGTCCTTTATCATTTCGTCCAACAGGAATAGTTCTTCTAATTCTATGAATCTTTCTAGAACGTTATTTTCTTGAATATCATTCAAAAAAGTTTCGGATTGCCTGGTATTCCACCAATGAGTAACCCAAGGTTCCAGACTTTTATTAAATGAGAGAGAGATCCACCAGGGCAAAAAGACTATAGATGCAAGATATGGGAGGGGAGTCAATGCTTTTTTCTTTTTTGGCACTTTTTTTTTTTCATTGTTTAGTCCTTGGATCTGGAAAGAATATAGAAATAGAATCAAATAAAAATGAAATGAAAAAATAAGGGCCCATTTCAAATGAAAGAAATAATCAAATATTGTTTCCAGATATCCCATGGTCAAATTCGAACCAATTGCATCTTCATTTGTTCCTTTCGATGAATGCAACCACTTGAAGTAATGAATATTATTCGGATTTTGAGACAAAAAAACTCCCCCTCGATCAATCAATTATTTCGAAATGTTTGGCTGGCTACCCACAGCCCAGGAATAATTGAAGGGATATTTTTGAAGAATATTGATGATGAAATCCGAAAGGAGTGGCAAAAGGAGAGAGAAATTGGATGGTTATGAAAGATCCAATCGTTTGGCCATCAAGGAGCAAAAGAGAGGATAAGATAAAAAGAAAGATCGATTGACAAATGACAAAAGGGAGATAATTTATGAGAGATGATCCATCTGTATCTAACGTATCAATTCAAAATATTGGGCCTAAAAAGATGAATTCTGTACTGTATTCCGAAATGTTCTGATATGTGTGATGAATACATACTTATTGGACTTCTTACTAATATGAAAGAATTGAGTTGAGTTCCATATGCATAAAAATAGTTTTGGTGGACAAAACTTGCTTCTTATTATGGTTGTTCCATATATGCCTGCTTGCTTGCTTTATTCTATAGGCCACAGTACAGCGGCATTACCAACAGAACGGGTGAAATAGAATCTAACATGATTTGCTCGAATGAACGTTCCGAAGAAACTTCGCTTATATTAAAAGTAAAAGGGGATTCCTGAGCTCCTTCCCTCATACTGAGAAAGAAAACATTCATTCTTCATCACAGTTTATTTCAAAATACTTCAATTGGTACACGCAAGAAATAGGCCGATTCGGCAGCTTTTTGTTCAATTTCTCGTGGAGTCAAATTCTCATCAGTTCGAGTCAAGGGGATAGCTCCCTGGCCTCTAATTTCCATATAAAGGACACGACGGGAATAAAGGCCCTCTTTAACTTCCATTCTGATCGACTGGATATCTCTCATAAGAAATCGAAGGAAGATTCGACGATTTATTCCAGGAAATCCCCAACGAAAAATACACACGACCCCTTCTTTTCTATCGAATCGATCATAACCACTACCCACATTCCACGAAATTGTGCACCACAAATAGGAACTAATGAACAGACCCGCGATCCCATAAAAAGACATCACGATCCCTTGTGGAAAAAAAATTATTTGCTGAGACGGGAATAAGGATATCAAATTCCTACCAAGATAACTGGAAGTTCCAACCAATAAGAATCCTAGCGAACCTAAAAAAAGGATAAAGGCCCAGCAGAAATTACTTGTTTTTCGAGACCCCGTTATAAGTTCTATCCATATACGTTCTGATCGCCAGTTCATACTAGATCCAGTTGCATTCTATTGGAATTGAGAGAATAAGCCAAATGAATTTGACTTTACCTTTTTGGCTCCCGAAGTAACTCTCATCAACTAGCACTATTATGATGTGAACCCTTAGCAGTAATTCATCGAATTGGTTAGATATAAAATAATAACATCCCCTTCATATGATCCCATTATGTATATCTACATAACATATAGATACATTTACTTTCTATTTCAGATATAGATATCCGCCGATCTATTTTAAAACAGCTATACCCGCATATACATGCATTTATCCATAGATCATGTATCTGCATGCATAACATAACAGCCTTTTCCTTTTTATTTGTTATTTGTATTATTTTTGTGTTCGAGGGGAGCCACATATCGTACCATATTCCACTAAATAGGTATCTGTATTATGATCCAAGTCCAAGTGTTGAAATAAATTGATGAGATTTAGTCCCATCGGATCTAAACAATCTTGTTTTTTTGAACATGAAGAGATAAAGACGCCATTGCAATTGCCGGAAATACTAGGCCCACTAAAGGCACAAAAATAGAGGGTAAGTTGAGATCTGTCATAGAATAGGTGCCTCGATTTAATATTTGTACCTGTTATAAAAGATATCTCCTGTTATAAAAGATATCTTATGATAAGTCTATCTATTATAAGTATTATAAGTATATAATAAGTTCAAGGAATGTAGAACTAAATAAATGTACCTATTCATCTTTCTACACGAAATATACGTATGATAATCCGCTTTATTATTCTTGTTCTCCCGTCCTTATCTTTTTATTTTAATAAGGAGAATAAGGGGTTTATTATGAGTTCCCCAAAAATTCGTTAGAATCTGATCCAACAGGAATTCATAGTCAAGTCAAAAATGGAGGTTCTCGGGAGATATAGAAATATACAACACTTCGATTCGATTTATTTTATTCTATTATAGGTTTTCATTACTTGAATTTTGATTCAAAGGAAAGAAACCATGTAGCTGAAATAATTCACTCAGAACACCCTTTAAAGGATTACGTGGTACGATTGAATCGAATAAGCCCTTATGGAATGAATACTCAGCCGCTTGTGAACCGTCGGGTACTGTCTTATTCAATGTTTGTTCAATTACTCTTTTACCCGCAAATGCAATGTAGGCATTGGGCTCGGCAATAATGATATCTCCCAACATACCAAAACTGGCTGTCACTCCACCGGTTGTAGGAGATGTAAGGATTGATACATAGAATAACTTTTTATTTGATTGATAATTATATGAAGCGGAAGATATTTTCGCCATTTGCATCAAGCTCAAACTTCCTTCTTGCATGCGTGCTCCTCCAGAAGCACACACCATAATAATAGGTAGAGATCCATTAGTAGCATACTCGATCAAACGGGTTATTTTCTCGCCTACTACGGATCCCATACTACCCCCCATGAACTGAAAATCCATAACCCCAATTGCTATGGGAATACCATTTAGTTGACCTATGCCTGTTTGAACAGCCTCGGTTAAACCTGTCTTTCTTTGATAAGAATCGATACGATCTCTATAAGGTTCCTCCTCCGAGTGAAATTCAATGGGGTCGATAGAGACCATGTCTTCATCCATAGGATCCCAAGTGCCCGGATCAATCGAAAGTTCGATTCTATCTGAACTACTCATTTTCAAATGATATCCACATTGTTCACAAATATTCATTTTTGACCTAAAAAATTTCTTATAATTTAAT
>NW_027518724.1:2500-12500 GCF_043159265.1 Tasmannia lanceolata | reverse complement strand
AACGCGTGATTCCATCAGAGCTATCTTCTGTAGATAATTTATGATTCGGCCGACTCTACCATTGTGGTACGCTCCATTGTGTGGGTTTGCTTCAAACGAAACCTCTTTTGATTGTCACGAAACCTAACCCATTGGTTGGTCTTACTAGGTGTTATTACATTAATAAGTATTTCGAGTCATTCCAAATAGCGATTTTGGGTACTAGAAATGGGTCCGAAATAGGATGACTCTTTCAAGACTTTTAACTCGATTTAAATAACTCGATTGTTTCTGGGGGGTCCTGTCGGGATAGTACAGGTCAAAAGTATCTAATTTGGGTATAGGAACCCATGAGTTGTTCTATGTAAGGGTTCCTCATAATTCAACAGATTGAAGATTGAATCAAATCAATTAAGTATAAATCTGGGACAAGGAGAGAGTCTAATTGGTCGATGCATTCTGTTTCTGTTTATGTATTCATATCGAATCAATAGAAACAATGATTCTATACCCCGATCTTAATGAAAAGAATACACCAACGCCAACCGAGTAGAATATACCCTAAATCCCGAGCTAGGCATTCTACTACAAAGAGAGAAAAAAAAAAATGAGCCAGACCTCTTCTTTGATTTTATTATATTATTATATTATATTCATTGAATATTTTCATTGAAAATGGAATATTTCCATTTTATTTTCACATAATTATAGATAATATAATTAATATTGAATTAATCTTTTTTTTATTCATTTTTGATGAAAATGAAAATATTCTTTCATTTATTTTTTTTTTTATAGAAAACCCAAGGTAAAGTGAGAGAGTCTTATTTGTACAAGAACATAATATGTCTACACCATATCTAAATAGAATTGAAGAAAGGGTAAGTGGGATTCTATTGGATGAATCTTGAAACGAGGCATGACCCGCAGCAAACAAACTCAACTATGTGGTTCGATCAAAATTGTTGTTTCGACTAAGCAGTTATGGATGAATTGACAATTCCAATTTGAATCGACTAATTCGGTATATTCCACATTCATGAGAGTGCATCTATGTTTCTGCTTTACGAATATGATATTTTCTGGGCATTTCTAATAATATCAAGTCTTATTCCTATTTTAGCATTTCTAATTTCGGGAGTTTTAGCCCCGATTAGTGAAGGACCAGAGAAACTCTCTAGTTATGAATCGGGTATAGAACCAATGGGGGATGCTTGGTTACAATTCCGAATTCGCTATTACATGTTTGCTCTAGTTTTTGTTGTTTTTGATGTTGAAACGGTCTTTCTTTATCCATGGGCAATGAGTTTCGATGTATTGGGTGTATCTGTATTTATAGAAGCTTTCATTTTCGTGCTTATCCCAATTGTTGGTTCAGTTTATGCATGGCGAAAAGGAGCATTGGAATGGTCTTAGCTCCTGAATATTCAGACAATCAAAATCAAAAACAAAGAAAAGATTACATTGAGACAGTTATTAATTCTATTGAGTTTCCGTTACTTGACCAAACAACCCAAAATTCAGTTATTTCAACTACATCGAATGATCTTTCGAATTGGTCAAGACTCTCCAGTTTATGGCCGCTTCTCTATGGTACCAGTTGTTGCTTCATTGAATTTGCTTCATTAATAGGCTCGCGATTCGACTTTGATCGTTATGGATTGGTACCAAGATCGAGTCCTAGGCAAGCAGACCTCATTTTAACAGCCGGCACAGTAACAATGAAAATGGCGCCTTCCTTAGTGAGATTATATGAGCAAATGCCTGAACCAAAATATGTCATTGCGATGGGAGCTTGTACTATTACAGGAGGGATGTTCAGTACGGATTCTTATAGTACCGTTCGGGGAGTCGATAAGCTAATTCCTGTGGATGTCTATTTGCCGGGCTGCCCACCCAAACCAGAGGCAGTTATAGATGCTATAACGAAACTTCGTAAGAAAGTATCTCGAGAAATCTATGAAGATCAAATTGGGTCTCAACAGGAAAATCGATATTTTACTACCAATCACAAGTTTCATGTTGGACGCAGTACTCATACTGGAAATTACGATCAAGGATTACTCTATAAATCTCCATCTACTTCAGAAATACCTCCTGAAACTGAAACATCTTTCAAATACAAAAGTTCAGTATCTTCCCACGAATTAGTGAATTAGGCAGGATGCTTTTGTGCAGAATAACAAACAGCGGGTAAATCTTCATAAATTTCATCGTAAATGTGAAATACTCATACAAATACAAATGTGGGAGAGATCAAGAAGATGCAAGGTCGTTTATCTGCTTGGCTAGTCAAGCATGAGCTAGTGCATAGATCTTTGGGCTTCGATTACCAAGGAATAGAGACTTTACAAATAAAGCCCGAGGATTGGTACTCCATTGCTGTCATTTCATATGTATATGGTTACAATTATCTACGTTCCCAGTGTGCTTATGATGTAGCACCGGGCGGGTTGTTAGCTAGTGTGTATCATCTTACGAGAATACAGTATGGTGTGGATCAACCCGAAGAGGTATGCATAAAAGTATTTGCCCCAAGGAGGAATCCTAGAATCCCGTCTGTTTTCTGGATTTGGAAAAGTGCTGATTTTCAAGAACGGGAATCTTATGATATGTTGGGAATCTCTTATGAAAATCATCCACGCCTGAAACGTATCTTGATGCCTGAAAGTTGGATAGGCTGGCCCCTACGTAAGGATTATATTGCCCCCAATTTCTATGAAATACAAGATGCTCATTGAATGATAAGAAACTAATATTCACTTCTACGACTCCAGATATTCAAGGAATCTTTTTATGTTCTGTTCTAGATGAAACAGAATAACTGGACTCTCATCTCAGTATTATGAATGGGCTACTAAAGGGGCTTCATTGATATTCCCCAATTTGGAAGATATCCATTTCGGATGAGCAAAGCCAATAGGATGAATCAAAAGAGTTCTGCACCATGAACTTTGTACCGCGCACATCACTTAGATGGGCCCCGAAAAGTCACGTAGGAGGGAGTGAAGAAAGAGAAAGTGAAGAAATAGAATATGAAAGAAAATATGAAATTATGAACTCAAAATTCAGAAATGAAAAGGGGATCAGATTTTCTTTGTACTGTATCTGAAATGAATCCTGTCTATTCCTACCCTTCGATTCCTCTCTAGACTAGACTTTTGGGTTTTCAGCCAACTAACTTCAATTCAAATATGTATGAAGTATTAACATTCTTTTTGAGCGAGAGCAGGTACAGTATGAACAAACAAAAAAGAAGAGGGAACAGAATCTAATTCTTTTCTTTACCCATCAAAAAAAAAAATGGGGGATCTAGATATATCCCTAGATGGATAAGTATGTATCATGATCTAGACTATTAACGAATAGAATATGGATCCCGATCCATATCGATTCATTTGTATGAGTATCTATTCGATATATTAACCACGTGCCAGGAACCAGATTTGAACTGGCGACACGAGGATTTTCAGTCCTCTGCTCTACCAGCTGAGCTATCCCGACCATCCCCGACGCATCATCCTACTAGAGGGCTTGGGTCTATGTCAATTAAAGGGACTCAAAAAACATTAGAAAATCTTACCTCAGCCTTGGAATTTCTTGGATCTTCAAAAAGAAGACTTTGTAAGTGTAAGAGTAATGATATGGACTGTGAATGATTCAATAATGGAGATTCCTTGCCATATATGTTCATTTGTACGTAGATCATATCTATCACAAGACTTGTGATAAGAGAGAAAGATTTCTGGTCGGATCCATTTGTGAAAGAGTAGAGTGAGTGAGAAACATAGCTAAGCTCATTTTGAACCACTGACGAAAAAAGAGGATAAATGGTTAGGGAATGGAATAAAATAGGCCTTTTTTTTTTTATTGGGGATAGAGGGACTTGAACCCTCATGATTTCAAAAGTCGACGGATTTTCCTCTTACTATAAATTTCATTGTTGTCGGTATTGACATGTAGAATGGGACTCTATCTTTATTCTCGTCCGATTAATCAGTTCTTCAAAAGATCTTTCAGACTCTGGAGTAAATGATTTGATCACTGAATCTTCGATTCTTCCTTTTGGAATCGATTTAATTTAGCAAGAATTCTGCAATTTTTCATATAAATAATCAAAAAATCCGGATTCGGGTCGTGATTAATCATTTGATATTTAAGTACGTCTATGTACTTAAATAAGGTCATCCTTTCTGGAGTTTTGATAGAAGGATTCCTCTACCAATGTAGTCAACCCCGTTCGTTAGAACAGCTTCCATTGAGTCTCTGCACCTATCCTTCTTTTGATTCTCGCTTTCTGAACCCTTGTTTTCAGAAAACTGGATTTGGCTCAGGATTGCCCATTTTTAATTCCAGGGTTTCTCTGAATTTGGAAGTTACCACTTAGTAGGTTTCCATACCAAGGCTCAACCCAATCAAGCCCGTAGCGTCTACCAATTTCGCCATATCCCCCTTATGAGATCTCGATCTCATTGTGATCCCATCCCCTTCTTTCATTTATGTTGGAACCATTGAATTCATTAGATACTGATTCCTATATCGAAAAAGTGTCTGCTCCTATTTTATTTCTTGCCCATCTTCTTTCATATCTATTGGAGGACCATTCCATTATTTGGTCCAATCAGAAATGATTCTATCATTGATGTATCTGCAATTCAATATGGATGGATATATCCCACATATAGATGTTCCCCCCCCCTCTCATTTTTCCCGCGCAGTTTGGAATACTGGAACGGTCGATATTCATTCTTCTTTTTTTTTTTTTCGTCCTATCTCCTCCCTTTCCGAATGAAACAAAAGGAATATCTCAGTAGGATCTGGATTGCATCCTTATCTTATCCTTTCCTTAGGAACTACACTCTAATAGAAATAGAATTCATATAATCTGCTATAACTGCTATAACTAATAGTTATATTCTATTCTATAATAGAATATAGAATTATTTCATATGTATATAGTATTATTTTGCGTTTTTTAAATTTGATTTGAATGAAAAAAAAAAATTCTAGTGCTAGTGACTACTAATAAATGAAATAATCAAAAATAAATAATCAAATAGAAAATAATCAAAAATAAAATCAAAATTCATATTATATTAATAATTATTAATATTAATTAATATGTTATAATAATTTATAATAATTAATATTAATAATTATTAATAGCTAATAGCTAACTAAGATCCCAATAGTTTCCCGAATTCCTATTCACGCACTATTTCTGTTATATGAGCCCGCTTAGCTCAGAGGTTAGAGCACCGCATTTGTAATGCGATGGTCATCGGTTCGATTCCGATAGTCGGCTTTCTCTATTTGTTCTATTTTTTTTTTTTTATCAGGATTGATCATCTTTCCTTGAGACCAAGGAATATTGAGAAGACCCCCCCCTTTTTTTTCTCCAAATGTCGGGTTACCGATCTATTATGTTATGTCGCGGGAACTTCCAACTATGAATAAAGAATAAAAAACGGATTGGAGCCGTTTGATCTATACAGAACAAATCAAGAAAAGGATCCTTAACTTCCCATATATACAATATACAAAATAATACGGATATTGATACAATTCATCTTATTCCTCTTTGTAGTACTTCAGTGGATTTAGCTTCGTTTATCGTTTAGTTCAGTATTAATTTAGGTTTATTCTGTAAAATGAAATTTCAATAAAATTAAGGAGTCTTTATGTCTCGTTACCGAGGGCCTCGTTTCAAAAAAATACGCCGTCTAGGGGCTTTACCGGGACTCACTAGGAAAAGACCTAGATCCGGAAGTGATCTTAGAAACCAATCGCGTTCCGGGAAAAGATCTCAATATCGTATTCGTCTAGAAGAAAAACAAAAATTGCGTTTTCATTATGGTCTGACAGAGCAACAATTACTTAGATATGTTCGTATTGCTGGGAAAGCCAAAGGGTCAACAGGTCAGGTTTTACTACAACTACTTGAGATGCGTTTGGATAACATCCTTTTTCGATTGGGTATGGCTTCGACCATTCCGGGAGCCAGGCAATTAGTTAATCATAGACATATTTTAGTTAATGGCCGTATAGTAGATATCCCAAGTTATCGCTGCAAACCCCAAGATATTATTACTATGAGGGATGAACAAAGATCCAGAGCTCTGATTCAAAATTATATGGATTCATCCCCCCACGAGGAGTTGGCAAAACATTTGAGTCTTTATTCATCCCAATATAAAGGATTAGTAAATCAAATAATAGATATTAAGTGGATCGGTTTGAAAATCAATGAGTTGCTAGTCGTAGAATATTATTCCCGTCAGACTTGAACCTAACTAAAATAACAAAGCTTTGGACAAGCCCCTTTTTTTTCTTTCGCCGAAGTAAATAGATCTAAGAGGTTTGATCCGGATTTTTCTCCCATTCACGTATTACAAATGGATCAGCGGTGAGATTTTTATTCCTTGTCCATTCTTTCCGTTCCGGTATTTTCCATACCACAGCAATTAGGAATAGAGAATCTATATCAAATAAAGTACGATTGGAATACTCGTATCAATTGTTATTTGATTTGATACATTGTAGTCGGTACCGTTGGTGAATTAGGTGAAGGTACGGAGAGAGAGGGATTCGAACCCTCGGTAAACAAAAGCCTACATAGCAGTTCCAATGCTACGCCTTGAACCACTCGGCCATCTCTCCTACATAATCTTATGATTATGACCCAGAAACCGAGTGAATAGCGAGTCATTCATATTATTGTATTATTGCAATACAGGTATGACCAATCAATTCTAAATAGAAAATAGAAAACTTTTCATTAAAGAAAGATCTTCCCTCGAGGATCGAGGGATAAAAAAACATTTTTTTTCTTATCTTTTTCTTATCTTATTAAAAAGATTAAAAAAAAATAGATAGAATCTATCTATTCATGTTTGTCAAGAAGACGATCCCGTCTTATTCTTAGATTTATACTGGATTAAACCAATGAATTGGAACAAGTCAACTGACCCTATTTTATACTATGGTTACATTTAGACTATTATGGTTCCATAGGAATTCCAAAATTCCTTTCTAGTTTCAGATTTCTCAACAACAATTCCTCTCATGAGCTACCCCACAATCTATTACAAATTCATGAATCGTCCCATGGATTTTTTTGATATTTCGATTGCGTGGTGTATACACACTATGCACAAAAAATGGATGGTTATTCTTATTCTATTTTCATCATGGAATGATTCTATTATTTGATTTGATTTTTTTTTTCTTTGGATCATAATCAAATCAAAACTTCTAGAGTCATCAGAATCTGTAGGAAAAACTTCCTTGATTCCTGAGCTTCGATAAAATAGGAATAGTTCCGTTCATTGGTATACTACTTAATATTTATACTTAATACTTAATTTAAATGAAATACAATCGGATTCAAATATTTCCTATCCATCCCTGCCCCAAAGGGACAATTTGAGTGGAAGGTCGACACCTTTTTTTTTAGAATGAGTCCGTTTGTTTTTATGTGATTTCGTACTATACAATTCCTTTGTTTGTGGGATCATTTTCCCTCTAGGGGTAATGAGAAGAATTATGGAATGGATTGTTAACCATGCCTAGATCTCGGATAAATGGAAATTTTATTGATAAGACCTCTTCAATTGTAGCCAATATCTTATTACGAATAATTCCGACAACCTCAGGAGAAAAAGAGGCATTTACCTATTACAGAGATGGTGCGATTTGATTTTTTTTTATTATTATTTATTTATTATTTATGATTTACCGACCTCAGTCTTACGAGAAAGAGACATGATTCGTAATACAAAGAAAAAAGATTTTTGAAATAAACCTATGCTCGGTGAAGGTGAAATTTAGAGATAGAACAATTCCTTCTGTCGTGTATCCCCGATTGATGCAGCCTCAGATGCTTCAATTGTTGATTTGAGTATTGAGCGAAAGGTTACACCTACAGGTTCTGTATTGTAGGTCAATCCGACTCCACTAGGACCAGACCAATAGGCGGCATAGAGGAAGAAGCACTACACCTAGGAATCAACAACGCGAAAACTTTGTTATAAATTACCCCTTTTCCTTATCGGGATCGGGACTAACAAGAATGGTTGGGACAACAAACATCCATCTCGTTCGTACTTTGGATACCCGTATAACCATCGAAGATCGTTGAAGTGACTAATTCCTGGAAATAGGGGGCGTTGAGGACAAAGAAATTGTTGGAGTTACCATTTCTATCTAGCACCAACATGGTTGGTGTTAAGAAAATATAGACCTCTTGCAGGAAGGCTGGCTAGAGATTTCTTGTAAAAACACCAGCCCCTGTCAGTTCATAATGAGAATATTTCAATCTTTTTTGATTCCATGGATTATTCCCCTTATTACTATGCACAGAAGGGAGGAGCCGTATGAGATGAAAGTCTCACGTACGTTTCTGGAACGGAGATTCTTTGAATAGAATGAACGACCGTAACGGATGTCAGCTCAATCCGAAGGAAATTATGCGGAAGCTTTACAAAATTATTATGAAGCTATGCGACTAGAAATTGATCCCTATGATCGAAGTTATATACTCTATAACATAGGCCTTATCCACACAAGCAACGGAGAACATACGAAGGCTTTGGAATATTATTTCCGGGCACTCGAACGAAACCCATTCTTACCACAAGCTTTTAATAATATGGCCGTCATCTGTCATTACGTGCGACTATCTCCACTATAGAAAGAAGGAAAGAAAGATCAAACCTCCTAGTAAATACTAGAAAAAAATAGGCTTTCTACATATGCATCATTCAAAGCAACGAGTTTTATCAGCTGTAGCAAAGAAAGAGACTTCATAGGAGCCAAATATGAAGAAATAGGTACGGCCTATATATTAGATTCTATGGATAAAGAAAGGATCTAATTGATAGAGGAAGCACCGTAAAGATCAATTAGCGAGGTTTTGGGGCCGATACAATAAGAACTGCTTACTTATGTCATGATATGAGATAAAAGTTAGGAATCAACTTATGTAATAGAGTCGATCTACTAAGGTATTGAGCAGCGGTGTAGCATCAGATCCCAAAGATAGTAAGTCCTTTCTTTCTTTTGGAGGAAAGAAAATCTTTTTCAAAGATTCTATATGAATTTCTATATGAAAATGAAACCGAGATAGTTACCTTTCATAAAATTCTAAGTATAAGGGGAGGATACCTATGCTTCATTCTTCTGAAGGTAGGAGAAAAGATAAAACTGATTTGATTATTGATTCAAATTAGAGTTTGAAACTCATGTAATTCACCTCTTCTATTCTGGTTAACTCGATAAAAAATCGGATCTATTTACGAGAAATCTCATTCAGTTAGATATGGTAGATTAAGATGGGACACCAAAAGAATTGACTGCTGAGCCGTATGAGGTAGGAAACTCTCAAGTACGGTTCTAAGGGAAGGAATCGACCCACCTATTCCGACCGGGGAGAACAGGCCATTCGACAGGGAGATTCTGAAATTGCAGAGGCTTGGTCCGATCAAGCTGCTGAATATTGGAAACAAGCTATAGCGCTTACTCCAGGTAATTATATTGAAGCACATAACTGGTTGAAGATCACACGACGGTTCGAATAAGAACACTCTCTTTTATAATTCATTATAATGTTGGATCCATCAATCAAATAAAATAGATCGTTCCTCCGGGAAGAGCCAATCGAGGAATTTCATTATATCCCTTCTAAGATCGTTCTATTTCACCCGGTACCTCATAGAGATAAACGATACGGATACAGTAAATGACTAATGAATGATCCTTTGATTTGTAATAGAATAATATAATACCTTCCGTGTAAGATTAAGATATGAAGTAGGTCCGTCTAGGCACGTATACATTGAGATATGAATACACTAGGTTGCACCAAAAAATCGTTTTTGCGTCACGCCGGGAAGAGGTTTGACAAGATTAGAAGAGTCCGTTAAGCACCTCATGACTATGTCATAATAGATCCGAACACTTGCCCCGGATCGACTTCCATATCATAATTGCTCTAGTAAATAACTAAATAAAATGGATAGAT
>NW_027518723.1:147500-150000 GCF_043159265.1 Tasmannia lanceolata | reverse complement strand
GACTAAACCGAGAGGGCGAAGGAAGTCGGAAACAAACCTCTCCCTGCTAGAGTGCTTCCGTCCGGAGCAGTGCAGTGAGGCGAGCGGAGTGAGGGCGAGGGACCGAACGCAACGACTCAACCGCTGCTAAGGGGGCACGCTTCGCTCAGTCAAACCTCTCCCTGCTAGCGTGCGTGCGAGCGTGCGTCCGTCCGGAGCAGTGTCAGCGTCAAAAGCGGCCTCGGAGCGCAGTGTTAAGGTTGTAGTTGTTGAACGCGCAACCAGAGAGGAGAGCTATAGGAGCAAGACTGTGTTTGGACTGGACGCGTGCCGAACGAAGATAGTGTCTATTTACGCTCAAACAATCCATATAGGTGGAAAGCTGGAAGCTTCAATAGTTCCCTGCTGAACCTTAGAGTGCTATGATGGGGTATTTCAGTCCGTCCCTACTAAAGCGGCTTAGGCGTCGCCACGGATAGGGCATCAAGGTTGAAATCCTTCGAAGAGAGTCCAGTTAACCACTCCTATCATTGGCTTCCCGCATCCTCAGGGGGCCGCTCGGACGAAGAACCGGCAAATCGAGTATGGAATTAGAGCTCGGGTGGGGCATCAACCACAGCACAGGTTGCGGACCTATCGAGATGCTTCCTTGCAGAACCCAACAAGGGCTGTAACTCAATAGAGTGAGTGGGAAACCTTGTAAACGCGAGCAGGAGAATAGAGATCGGTCTGTCTTGTCTTAGACTAGCCCTACTCCATCCATCTTGGCTATCTTGAGCTTATTCATCAGCTTGGGGCGACTTTTCATTTTCTGCTTACTACTAGGGCTTCCAGCACTAATTCCTACGCTTAATCGGGTCTCATAGCCCCTGTGACCTTCACTTCACAGCCTGATTAATGCGCTTTAAAAGCGCACGGCCCTTCGTCGAGCATTTTAGAGTTTCTTTCTCAGGATGTGCCTTTATCTTCACCGGTGGATTGGCATACTTTTAGGGGTAAATGTCACCACTAAAGAGAAGTGGAGTGAGGCGAGCGGAGTGAGGGCGAGGGACCGCACTGAACGACTAACAACGTGACGTCCGGAGTAATCCAATAAACTACCTACCCTCTTATGCACTTGTTATCGCAGTCTATTAGTAGGGGCTTTACTCCAATCTACGAATTGTCCTCCCTTCAATCCATCAATAGAAGGCTAATAAGCTGGTTTGGTTTATCCTGTTTCATCGTAATCAGCTGGTTGGTTTCTCCCCCTTGGCTTCAATGCCTATTGCTTCCAATCACTCACTCTACTAATGCGAGTGATTTCAAATTACCCTTGCAATCATTCGTATTACCAATTATTCGTAAGCCAGCCATCCCTTATCAATAACTAACCCATTTGCTATTTCTAATGATTGAGAATAGTCAGTCGGGGCTGTATATCTAGAATGAATTCCCTCATGTTGAAGCTAATCACTCTGCTTCGAGTTTATCCAATCCCGATATGCCATGATTCTCAATATGAGGGGCTAGTCAATAAGCTATCACTGGTCAATAGCCTTAGATATCTTCATATCCGACCCCTCCCCTGATGGTATTCAGCCGTCCTACACCCTTTACTTAATGATAGCATTAATGGCATAACTGTATAGCCAGTACAGTAGCCTGCATCTTTATTATTAGAAGAGTGAGGTGCAAGTGCTGACTGCTCAATAGAGGGATGCGACCCTGATTCCCTTGGGACTCTGACTCCCCTGATGCACGGGAGGCGCAGGAAAAACCACTGGTGAAGAAGATCCAGAAGATGCTGATCCAATAGGCGCCCACTAAAAAAAGCTAAGGTGGGGAGTAGAAGAACTCGTGCTCATGGAAGGTAACATGCCGGGCCGGCGAGAACGAGAAGAAGGATCAAAACATCGAAAGCTCGGCGGAAGAGCGCGGAGAATAAAATAAGTTTGAGTCCGGAAAATCAGTTATGATCACCGGAGAATTAGTTGTATGCGGAGAATGGTTGGTTTTTCGGTTAGCTACAGAGAGCTGCTATATAGCTTAGTTCTGTACAGGTACAGCCAACCAAGGCTACCACGAGCGGCCGGGTAAAGAAAATATCCTAATTGTAATCACTAGCTATCTCTGTGCTTTGAAAGCTGAAGGAAGTTATAGCATTGGAGCTGGTATGAAAACTAGACTATCCTAAGGAGTAGAAGCCAATCTTCCGGTATCCGGTAGTAGAGCCATACCTTCGGTAGTGAAGCTATACCTCCGGTAATCCTACTAGTAGAGAGAATAGCTTGGCATGAGTAGCTTGGAGTTTCGAAATTGTTTTGGACTTGCCTGTAGTAAAGCCTGCAGTTAGAAGGCTTTGGGGGTAAGCACGCAAGGAGCATTTGATGTGGGCAAAGAAAGGGGCTTTGGTAGCGGCTTTCTAATTGAAATAGAATATCCTTCTAAGAGAAAAGTCGAAAGACTATCCTTATCCTCAGGTATAAGATAGCTCCTTCAGTGTTGTAGCTAAAGCAAGGAGAAGCGATTTGCATACTGA
>NW_027518723.1:120000-137500 GCF_043159265.1 Tasmannia lanceolata | reverse complement strand
ACAACAAGAGCTAATTTCCCTCGCATGTCAGTCAAGAGTGGGTCAAAGAATAGATTGACGCGCGTTTTTTTCTAAAAGATTTGGACTTTCCCCCGTCTGTTCATACCCACTTGGAGTCCTTTCCTTTTCAGATGTAGCTGATCTAGTATCGGTAGCCAGCCAAGGCAGAGCGTCCCTGCAGGCGCTGTTAAGCCCTTAGATTCAGTTTAATCCGTCTTTTCGAGGTGCGCATCTCCGTCTACTTACTAAAAAGAGGGAGGGGGTAGGTACTATAGAGTGGTCCAGATCAGATCTACCTGGCAAGGTGCCAATGCCAATAGGTTATCCGAAATGGGGATCTACAATAGACTCACCTGTGTAACCTGTGCTTCTACCCTCTGCGTCTCTTCTATAAAAGGATCCTTTCTTCTTTTCTTATTCTCCGAGGAAGGAGCCGTGGCATTCTCAAGCCTTTGTACCCTCGCTTGAATAAAGTTGGTTCAGTTCAGACTGGGGGTCTTCTCCTTCTTCCTTTAATTAATGGGCAAAATTACCCTTATCTACCCATAGCTAGGAGATTCTTCCCTAGGAAAGGCTTGACCGTAGCGCTTTGCTGCTATGCCAATTATAAGTCAAGGTAGTGACCGTCGCCTTTACCGCCCTGCCACCGCACCTGTCTTGATACATTCGGCTACTCATCCAGGGAAACCCTTCGCCGATAGCACCCTCAAAAGTCTTGGCTTCAACCACTCCGTACTCTACTGTAAATCTCTTTTTTTGGAAGGGACGCCATAAAGAACCCTGCGGGGTAGTGCAGTTAACCAGTGTGAAAATCGGCTGCTTTTCGCTATGCTTGAAGAAGCAGAAGAAGCAGAGGAAAGAAGGTCTTCAACGTAGACCCCAAGGTTTAGAGCAAGAAGAAAGCCTCCGCGGGGAGAAAGAAGTAAAGATCCTGATCGATATACAGAGACTGCAAGTCGGGCATGAGCAACCTGGGAAAGTGATGCGAGAAAAGGATACATATCACGCAATTCGAAAAACACATGTCCAATCTCTACAGAAAGCTGAGCCAAAGAGCAGTTATTTCTCACATCGTTATGCATGTGAATAACTTCCCCTTTTCTTTTTGAGCATTTCGCTCCTACTCCTTCTCCTTTAGGATAGGATCGTCGTTGGTCCTTTTGACATAAGATTCTCGGCCGCTCAATAGACTGGCTATCTCTCTCTTTATACGCAATATCTTTAAAGGCGAAGAGTGGAAGGAGGACATATGGCTGGGAGGAGGCCTATCTTCCGCCGGCACCGAGGTTGAGATAGGGCCCGGGACACTTCGTTATGAAAGCCTGAGCATTCTTCGAGGTACGAAAGGTACAGCGCGTGAGGAGGAATTCCTCGTCTAGGATCGTCGTAGTGGAATCTTCCTCTCCCCAGCGTACATCTGGTTCTGGCAGAAACGTTTTCCTCTGACGATTCGCTTAACACAGGACTCAATTTCCTACGATGCCCTGAACCGAGAGCTATCACTTGATTCAAAGAAAGTACTTTAGGGCTCAGGAGGAGCTGGGGACTGATCGCCCCGTCAAAACCTGCGGGCTGCCTTCCCTGGCTGGGGCATACGGCGACTTGTCGCTCCCGCTCTGATTCAGGACTCGCTGATAAGTGAACACTGCCCCCCGATGGCCGTTCGTGAACCATTCATATCCGCTATAACCAAACTTGAAGGAGCTGATAACCAGTCTGCAAGAGAGAGTAGGCCGGGTCGCCCTGTGAGGGTAGAATAGAGTTGGGCTAAGTTCGTCCGGGCGCCAATCGTTATGGTAACTGTCTGTTTCATCCCAAAGATCCTTCGGGTAGGCTAATGGGGGTCGAATGCGGGAAACTGCAGCGAGGTCTCACTTAGCTATTATCATATAGAAAGAGAGGTGGCTCAGTCCGGGTGGAGCGCTGTAGTCTTCGATGTGATACGGTCGATACGCCTCTAAGAATTTGTTGTGAAAACAGTCCGCCTGCGGGGTTCGATGCTGGATCAGAGTGTAATTGATTCGGATCCGGGTGCCTTCGAGCCCCACACCGTTGGGACACCGGTTAATGATGGCCGTGGACCGGTACACTCGGGCCAAAGCTTGATCTGCGAGTAGGTGGGTAAGGAAGCGCGCTCTACCCAATACAAGAAAGAAAGAAAGCATTGGCCCGATTCGGTCAAGTCTTTACGCTTAATATAGGTAGGGGGGGGCTCCACTTGCCTTTACTCAATAGGGCCTATGAGATAGAATTTCTTATTCCCCCCTAAGTCTCATCTTCCTCACCGACCGAAGCCGGTCGCGTACTATATAATAAGGGGGGGATAAGGAAGAATTTCGATTTCTATGAGGAAAAAGGAGTGGTTCATTCCGTTCCGTGTGGTGTGTTTGCTCTTGATCGGCCGATATATACTCAGGATGGAGCGATGGATCGATCAGTCATAGGCGCAAGCTAGGATTGGGAGAATAAAACATACTTCTGGTTTCCCGGTGGACGGGACACATTTACCCGATGGATCAAGGCATCTGATCGGATTTTTGATTTCCGTCTCATACCGGACGGGATTGGGCGACGAATCCAAGATTGGTTGACCGATCTTCAGTGTATTTTTGTCTTAGGGTCGGGGAGGAATCGAGCCTCCCCGGGGATGTTGGGAAAGGAATGAAGATCTGAGCCTTATCACCGAGCTGCATCGCCCCTCATTCTTGATTCCCGTGGCATGTGGTTTTCAGATACAACTCTGGGATAGCTGATGAAAGAATATGCACTGTGTCAGAGATCTTTCTCAACGCCGCTTATTGCTCCTCTGCTCGGGCTGGAAATATCTATCAGATGAGGAACGCGGGGGGAAGGGGAAACAGACAAAATAGTTGCATGTGTTGGTACACCCCGGCCCAGGCTAAAGATTCTTGGTTCAATCTGACTCTTTGCTCCGGATAGAAATCTGCCTTGCCTCCCTGATATTCCCTATGCATTCGACTTTGGCTATACGATTCAAGATTCCGAAAGAAGCCTCCAAGCCCTCGGGAGGGCGGGAAGAACCACGATAAAGATGTGCCTTAGTATTCCCGAAGAGTCGGGTGCCCGACCGCCAAGGATTGGAAGAAAGGGCCGATTCTGTGATGCCATATTAGTTTAGTAAGGGCGGCCCATTGGATGGAATCAACGCTCAACCGAGAAGAGTCGCTGGGTCCCCGACATCTCGACTTTTGCCATTTCGTAGACGAACTGATTAGAGGTTTGAGTGACATTACCATCAAGAACTTGATTCTCAATTCCATTCCTTGCTTTGGGAGGGATGGAAAGACGGAAGCATTTCATCCAAAGGGCCTTACTATAATAGGGCCTATTAGTAAGCCTAGCTGCAGAGGTATTAGGGGGGGAAGGAAGCATGACTGACCTACCCGACCCTGCTGCACCGACTAGCTCCACTGCCTAGCTACACTTATAGGGCATGCTACGCACCTGGGGACCAATCAACCGCCTTTAAGGTTGGGAAGGACTGGCTATCGGTTATTTGCAGGGATGTGAGGCGAGGCATAAGTAGAAATAGAGGTGGAGAATAAGTGAAGAGCATTCCATAGCTATCGGATATGGGCCGTGGAGCCCGGGAGGGAGTCTAAACTCTTTACGTTCTAATTTGATTCCCTACTATATTAATAAGGGCTTTTAGGTGCCACACCTCTTTCTCCCCAGTAAATACGTCGATTTATGAAGGTTTTCACGGGTGCTAGTTGTCTCCTCCGGATGTTCCTAGAGCCGAACTCTTATTAGAAGTGAACTATCTTTCTCGTCACTCCATTTCCTTTTCTACTACCTTCTGGTCTCATCCAGACCTTATTCTTTCTACCAATGAAATGTGTCACAACTCCGCAATGTATACCTTTCCCTCTTTGTGTATGGAATGTTCCACAGACGACATAGGACTTCTTCGATGATTGCATTTATGCTAGAATCTTCTTTCACAATAGCTTTCAGCTTTCTAAAGGCTTGTTGTGTCAAAGCCGCCCTCTCATCTACCGATCTATCTGCGCAAAAGCCCTTTGTTCGAATACCGACATCTCTCTTGTTCTTCTTTAGCTTTCCGTCCGATTAGGTTCTCCCCTTTGCTAGGGGGCGGTGTTACCAGGGTTTCCACAAATATAATATTAGGTTCTATTACAGCCATCCTTCTTCTCTAGCGGCAATTTCATTCATTCATTCAATGACTAAGTTGCTATCTCGAGAAGGCCTTTCTCACCTTCCTTGACCAGTGAAGAAGGGCATCCTGCTTGTAAAGCTCTTTCGGAGAGTTAGCTTGAGCTTCTTCTTGTTCCGGTAGTGAGTCTCTCTCCTCTGCTTCATCCTGCCTCCATATGTCTTTCTGAATTCCCTTTCATCCTGCCTAAATTCTTTGCTTGAACGGGATTCGTCATGTATTTCTGTTCAACTGGAAAGGCTTGCTGATGCAACTGAGAAAGAAAGCGCGTTGTGCGGTGATTCATTCGTCAAGATGTTGAAAAACCTCTTTTCTTCTTCGGTTGGGGGAGGACACCTCCTAATATGGACTCTCAGGAATGGCATAAGGATGTTGAAAGGGAATTTGAAAGGGAAATGGTATAAGGATGTTGAAATGGATCTTGCTTTCCCGAAAGGTAGTTTTCCCACGAATGTTTGGCTCTTTACAAGAGTTTTGGGTATGCTTTCTGCTTTCGTGGAAAGATAGCCAAGTGGCATTTGAGGGCTCTTTCATCTATTCCAAGATCGAGGGCAATTTGCTGATAATAGATAGATCTATAGGAGTATGTTCCCCAAGTTTGTCGGTAGAGATGTTCCCACGGGCCCCTTCTTCCAAAGGTGTAGCCGAAGTGAATGAGTGAGGACGTTGTTTCAAAGGAATTTTTTGAAAGAAGCTTCTCCGAGTTGAAATTTCCTGTTAGGAAGGGAGGGGCGATTGCTTTGAATCTTAAGCTCGTTTAAATGCTTTATAGAGCCCTTTATTCAAAAGCGACTTCCAAATCATCCCAGGCTTCCTGTGACATTTAGTAATAATTCCCCTCTTGACTCACTTGAATCAGTTTGAGATCCTGACCAGGGGATCTTGTTTGTTCCAAGAATCTTATCCGCTGAGAACACGAAGCTAATAGGAGTGAATAGGGCTTATGGAACACCAACACAGACATTGAAGTGGGAAAGCCTGAACAAAATCCATACACTAGAGGTGTGGCGAGGCAGGCAGTGTTACCATTTTATTAGGAAGAAAGAGTAGGAATTCCCCTTGGGGCCGGGCAGAGACTTGGTTAATAATAAGAAGGTGCTCTTCGACACTGAACACTGCGACCCAATCGCAGCTTTCATTGAAAAGATCGCCGATAAAATGCCTTTTAACATGGATGCGGTCAAGTAGATTCGAAGTGCATGTCAGGAACGGCAGCTCGACAGGAAGCCAGCAGCTATGCGTAGATCCGGGAGTTCCAGTATTGTAGGCGAGTACACCGATCTTTTAGGAGTCGATGGAGGGACTGATCCTTTCGAAGTGATGAGATCGGGTGAACGGAGTTGCTGTGTCAGATTCCCTCATTGGCGAGAGACCAACCCAATATCTATCATAAAGATAAGATTCACTGAATAACTAACTAAGAGTTGGGCAGGGAGCAGATAGATCAAAGGCTAGAGATTGGACAGCCCCAGGAGCAGCTAGATCTCAGAGTTAGGGCTCGGGCTTTCAGAGCATGGTTTGAAGGAATGGCTTTCTTTGGGAATGACTCTCGGGTTCGGGTCTCGGATAGATGTACGAAAGGAATAGAGCCCCAGTCTCGTTTAAGGTTGGGACGAGCTTTCCTGGGTCAATAGAGTCAGGCAAAACAAGAGAAAATGGATAGGCAGACCGACCCTTGTTGTTCCCCTCTGGATGAACTTCTTCGGTAAAGAGCAGACGGGTAGGTAAGGCAGTTGGTAACGAAGGTGTGGAAAGCCGGCTGAAGACCCCTTTCTAGTAGGAGGAGACAAGCTGAAAGAAGCGGTTCTTCCTTTGCCTTAAAGGCTTGAGGCCAATTGGCAGTTGAGCTTGGAGCTGTGTCGTCCAATTCCCTTTTGATTGAGTAGGACATAATGCGAGGGTGCGCCGGTCCTTCCCATGCCGCTTATGAATGGATCTAGCCCACTAAGAGTCGGAAGGGTGTTAAGGGAGGGCGCCCCTAGAGATTGTGTGTATTGAGCAAAATCAATCTTTCCCTTTTAGGCCGGTGGTCTATGAGCCCCCTATAGGGTTTTCTTAATCATGCGCATTTCTTCCAAAGGAAACTTGCTAAACTGAAGGGCTGCTCTTTCCTTCGAAAGTGAACCAGACCGATCCATCATCCCTTGATAAATCAAGTAGAAAAAAGAATAACTTAAGCCATGGCTGACCTGCTATAAAGTAGAAAGATAGCCGCACAGACCTCCATATCTTCAACAAGCGGCTGGATTGAATCTTTTTGCTTCCGCTGAGAAGTGAGTACTTCCTTGGTTGAGGATTGACTCCTTGCCCGAATGGAAGGTGCTTAAGTCACTACAATACCTTTTCATTGACTTTCATCGCTAGCGAGATGAAATGAAATACCTGAACTATTACAGTGGGGTTCAAAGCGGTTTCCTATAACGAAAGTAAGAATTGGTCGTTGAATGAATTCGAATTAGTTTTCAACTCGAATTGGTAGAACATGGTATGAAAGACGACGCACACTTTCTAAGAGAAAATCCGGTATAAAGTAGCTCCTTGAGTTAAGTACTAAAGCAAGTGGAAGAAGTTGTATAAAACCTCAATCATTCGAAGTGGGCGACGGGAAGAAATACCATTGACTTGTGGAAAATTGAGTACAAGATGCCATTTAGGAGGCGCCAAAAAGGTTCGATAGCCGGGGGAAGGTGAGAATCCCGACCCCTGTTTTATGGCCAATTTACCTATATCAGGAATGGTAATCGACTGAGTCAGCTTCCCATTATACGCCAATGCTTGAACAGGACCGTTGAGCTTTACCAAAAGAAAGAAGAGCAATTGGCTGGTTTCATGTTCAGCAGGACTTTCTTCTGGACTTACTTTTCGAGTTGCTAATTCTCATGAATTGCCCAAGTTGATATATCGAGAAGGGGGGTTGAAACCACCTTGAATGTCGAGGAGCCTAACACGCTAAGCATGAAAGAGACATTAGATTCGCCAGGAGATGATGGGACAATGGGAAAGGGCAGAAGATCAAATAGAGGCTTTGAGGAGGGTTCTTGCTAGGCAGACCGTGGCTGGATCGAATCCTGTAATTTTGTATTCTCTCTCTTCTTGAGCTTCTGATTCCTTTGGAAGAGTCAGCTTTCGCTCCTGAATGACTTCCGTTTCTAGTGGACCTAGTGGGAAGTCGATTCAATGACCAAGTTGCTCTATCGAGAACGAGTTTTCAACCTACTCTAATGTACCACATTCCTTTTCCTAGATCTGAAGTTCTAATGCTTGCTAGACGCTTTTCTGGCTACTGTGGCTTCATTACTAATAGCCAACTTCTTATTCTTATTGTATGACCATGCTGAGTTAAGAGAAAGCACCTTCTCAACTTCTGTAATGTCTACTGCTTCTTCGACTACTTAATCTGTTGCTGGATGATTGACTGTGGATTGACCAGGGGTATATACCTTTGCTCCTGGCCTTTGCTTCCAAGATGTATAGTTGTTTACGAGATGTGAGAAGCGTGGATTCCTCGAGATGTCTAGTCATAGTCTGTTGTGTCACTTCAAGGATGATTGCCGGGGACGACTTCAATGATTGTATTTCCTCTGGTCCTGTTCAGGAAGAGGTGTTTTGGTCATTCTGGTAATTTTTTTTATTTTTTCATTGAAACAAGTTCCAACCACGATGGTTTGGCGTGAGAGGTAGAGCCGAATGCGCCGATTTCCTTGTTTGTCACCATCTCTTTCAAATGTTCGTTCCTTCGCGTCTTAGACAAGGTGGGTTCACCCGTTTGTGTGCCGTTTGGTCCTAATAAATCAGAATTGGGTGTAGCATTAGCTTTTTACAAGGTGACGACGGGATAAGATTTCAAATAAATAGGAAAACCAGCCCTTGAATGGCATGCTCCCTATCTGTCTCAATTGGCCGAGCTGAATCGGTCAACCTATAGGAAACTAGGAAACAAACTGGTCAATTGCTCTTCTATCTTACTGAATCACTCAACTTCGATTCCTGCATCGTTTGCATACATCTCCTATCCGGGATAAGGGCTTGAAGGCGGAAAAGGCATATAGAATGGTAACGGCTGAACAGAGTCAATGTCTCCTCAGAAAATAGAGTCCAGTGGTTCGAATCCACTTCTAAAAGCGGGTGAAGGTGGGGACATTAGCAACCTCAACTCGAGACGAGAAGGGGCACCTGAATCCTCTAATGAGGAGACCTTTTGACATAACTCACCTAAATTGTTTTCATTCATGGATGTCTTTTCAGGATACAATCCGGTAGAAAAGACCAAGGATAGAACCAATTCATCCCATTCTTCGGTTGAAGCAGCTGCCCTTCCATCAACAGAATTGGCTCCTGCGGGCCTAAGTGGACCTCCTCCATTAGTTCCAAACCTTGACGGTAGGGCTTTTAGGTATAGGTCAGCGGTTAAAGAAAGAAGGAGTCGGAGCGGGTAAAGAACAAAAGATTTATGTTGCTAAATCGCACATGTCAGAACAACACTTAGAGATCGGGCAGCACCAGGAATGGATAGACAAGTTTAGGAGTAAGGTTTCTCGGTATGGAAGAGCAGCTGATCTTGCACCAACCATTGAATGCTTAGATTCAAAACCAACGATGATACTTGAAGAAGCGTAGTTGCCTTGGCCAGGAAGGGGCATAACTTCTCCAAAACTTGTGTGTAAAGCAAGCTGTTTGATTCCGCCTTTGAAAGAGAACCTCCGCCTTTTTATTAGTTGAAAACCTTTTATGAAGTCGCCCTTTTTCCTTTCGTTTGTGCGTCCCTCTCGCTCTTCTTCGGCCGTGTTCTAAGCCCCCCGCTCCGCTAAGAGATGGGAAGGAGGTGCCAGACCCACATATTCTCCTTTCTATTCATTAGTGCGCTCAGCTTCATTTCAGTAACGCGTATTCACTTTTCATCTTTAGTTGTAGGCCAGGTCATGTCGAATAGGCAAACAAGCCTTTGAAAGGTGTAGATGAAGCTTCTTCTGTAAATGCCTTTTGGCATTCAGGATCCCTCTCGTAACCAGTAGAAGGAACCAGTTTAGAAGGAGTTTGTTCGACCTGCTCGTGTGACGTAAAAGACACTTACTTTCTTTCTGTTTTTCTGTATTAGTTGGCCGAAACTTCTTTACCAAGAGGTGACAAGCGGTCTGCTCGACCTGCCTTCCCGCGTTAAACAAATAGTCCCCTACGTAAGAACTTTCAAAAGCTGATTAGACATCTTTAAATGGCCATAGAAAAGGAAGGCTTTGAGGGCTCCGGTTTCAAGGAGCTTCGCTTGTCGATTGGTTCTGCCGTGGGGGACTTCCCATACAACTGATAAGCTAGCCGCTGCAGCTGATAACTTATCCGCAGCATACTTTTCTCCCTTCCATTGAGGGCTACACCTTCTGACCGATCGAGATTCAGATTAGAGATTAGATAACCTTCCTCTTCGAGTGGGCGCAGGACTTCATTCATAAGTTCTTCTGAGAAAGGGGAAAGGAGAAAGCTCAGTGAAAAGATCTCACCGAGCGGATCGTCCTTGGTATTCATTTCGGTACTCATTAGAGCTTCAAAGCAGTCGTCGAAAAGCTTCTAATTCTCCCCGGGACGATCGGCAAAGCCATAGTTCTTCGAGAGGAGCCAGAACCAAAGCAGCACATTTACTTAAGATAGAAGGGTGCCAGCAGGCGGATCCTGGGGTTCGGATATGGGATATGTGATATGATACATGTAGGGGAGGTATGACGGCTGAAGATCAGTAGGTCTTTTAACATGACCGGGGGCGAGGCAAGATAAAATAGATAAAATAGATAGTCAAACCGGCCTTTGGAAGGCGTAGATGAGAAACTTCTTCTTTCAATGCCGGCTCACTTTCAAGAAAGGGGTGCATCTACTACGTTTGGAAGTTCTGACATTGGACCAATTCCTTGAAAGCAGTGGGGGCAATTCCCATGTTTTTATTTCATTATTGTCATTATTGGCTTACCGATGGATGTCCCTATCTCTATGTGCCTGGCTCTCCGACTACCATGTATTTTTTATAAAAAAGAGGAAAGGCGAAAGCGCCTCCCGTGTGGCGCACCCGGAACAGCATCCATTAAAAGAAAAAGCGAAGCGATGCGCCGGGCCGGGCTTGGGATATTGAATCCACACTGACTTGAGCAATCAGGCTTTCCGTCCACCTTGTTATACTCTTCGGCAATCAATAGAGATGAGAGATGCTAGAACCAGGCAAGGCGCGGGAAGAGAATGCGAGATTGAATAAGCCGCCCTATTCCTTGGATGGGACGGACAAGCTATAGCTATAGATAGAGTGGCAAGGAGAGATGCGTTATGGGACACAGGTGACAATAGAGATCTTCCTATATGACTCAGAAAGTGAAGAGCTTGAAAAAGCAGAACCCTTCTCCGGGGGACAATCATCTGACTCTTTTTTCGGCGGGAGAACGATCTGATGATTTGAGCGGATCCCATTTATCTCTCTCCTATATGATGCTCCGCGGATACAATACAATAAATAAAGATTAGTTGTTCAACCTAAGAATAAACCAGCACCAATTGCTTCTCGCTGCGGTCACACAAAGCCGACGTGGGCCGCTGTGTGGAATCAGAGATGGAGGAAAGAGTTCTGGAGGCGTGCAGAACCTAATTTCGGACAGGAAATTTCAATCCCATTTCCTTCCATCCAAACAAAGAATAGCAAGCATGAGCTCTTTGGATCTCTTGGAGCGGGAGATCAAAATACGCCCACATTACCCTTTCCTACCGCAATACCAAACTTGCATTGCCAACAGCCAGAATTCCTTAAGTGAGTGGTCCAGGAGGATTTGCAATAGTTTCAAAAATCCAGGCCAGGAATGAATAGAAGTAGAAATGCAGGAAGGAGCGGCCCAAAGTAAGGCCAAAACCTTTGCGAGTCCAATCTCTTCTCGGCCACCGCCGTTTGGTTTTGGTTAGTTAGAAGGAATGGGAAAGGTCAATCAGAGATCAGAAAGACTGAGGCAGAGGAATTGAAGATAGAATGAGAGCCGGTTCACGAACGAAACTACTATTCCGGGTTGATCCGCCAATCCGGTCCAGTTGCTTCGACGACAATCTCGGCTGAGTCATTAATAGGGAGGGGCGAGCGAGCGAAGCCTTCAATGTTGGAGACTTTGCTTCCCTCCTTTAGTCGTATTAGTCGTAGTAGTCGGCATTCTGGTAGGAATGCCTCCTTGGTCGAAGAGCCGGCGCGGCGTATTGGTTAAGTACCCAGAGTCGGGATCAGGTGTCTGATACTGCTGTTAAGGCTGTTCATGCCCTTCTTTTTCTTTTTCTTTCGTGGCCGAAAGAGGGGAAGGAAGCGGAGGGGAGTTTCGGGAACAAAGCCCCCGGATTTGAAAGTGAAGCCCTATTGTAGAGTCTCTTTTCCCTATCTAAGCGATATCAACATAGCCCACTAGAAAACTCAGTAGCTTGTCAATTCTTGGTGTAATACTCACTCGTAAATGATTGGTGTCAGAATTGATCACTGATCAGGTGTGGGCTTACAGGGCTAGGGCTCATCCGTGTAAGAATTGGGAATTCCTCTTCCAACTCGTCCCGGAATGGGCGTTATGGCAAAGAACAAGAAGAAAACTACAGGAGGAATTTGTCCAATAGTCACAAATGGTGCCTCCACAGGTTGACATCCGATCCAACCTAGTAGTAAGCGATCCGCCAAAAGCAACCAAAATATTCCTTGGTGAATCGGGCGAAAACTTGAACTACGCACATACATACTTTTAAAAAAAGGTAAAGCCAACAGAGATATAGAAACTGGTGCTATTGCGGCTACACCTCCCGATTTGTCAGGTATACTGCGAAGAATGGCATGGATCGGTAGGAAATACCATTCCGGCACAATATGAGGCGGGGTGGGCATCGGATTAGCAGGTATATAATTGTCGGGATGCCCCGAAACATTAGGAGCATAAAAAATCCAAATGGAAGAAAAGATAGCAGAAGCTACCCGACCTACTAGATCCTTTACATAAAAATAAGGGTAAGGAGCAATTTTATCCATCTCTGAATGTACACCCAATGGATTATTTGATCCATATTGATGCAATGCGGCCAGATGAAGAAGACTGGCGCCTACTAAAATAAGGGGGAGTAAATGATGGAGACTAAAAAAACGATTTAAGGTGGCATTGTCCACGGAGAAACCACCCCAAAGCCAAGTCACTATGGTATCTCCTACTACAGGTATGGCGCTAGCTAAGCTTGTAATTACTGTAGCTCCCCAAAAGCTCATCTGACCCCAAGGTGGTACATATCCTGTAGAAGCTGTCACAATCATTAATAGGAAGATTACAACTCCGAGACACCGAACAAATTCCCTAGGACTGCTATAACTCGAATGATATAGACCACGAAAAATATGAAGGTGAACCACAATGAGAAACATACTTGCCCCATTAGCATGCATATAACGGAGCAACCAGCCCCCTTCAACATCTCTCATAACGTGTTCTACGCTGTTGAAAGCTAGATCCACATGAGGTGTGTGATGCATAGCTAAAAAAACGCCAGTCACTATCTGAATGACTAAACTAATACCAGCTAACGGACCGAACCCCCACCAATAACTAAGATTGCTCGGGGTTGGATGATCTATCAAATGCTGGTTAAGTGTGGAGGATATAGGTTGTTTAAGAAGAGAGAATCGTTGGTTCCTTATAGTCATTTCTCTTTCCTATCGTGACAACTCCTGTTCCCCCCCCCCTTTGTTGCCTTGATTGAATTTGGCTTCGCTGCGCCCTGAATCAATCAAAAAGCTTATTGATTTGATTCATCCCATTTCATTTGGGCGAGAGGGAGGCAGTGAGTCACCTGGGCTACGGATTTTTCGGTTGGTTGATTCTCGGGAGAAAAAAAAAAACGCCAACGCCCTCTCACGTAAGGGGTCCCGACCCACAAATGAATAGGAAGCGGGGCGAGGGTCTTTCATTAAGGGGGGGAAAGAGGGGTGGGGCTTTGTTCTGGGGGGGCCGCCTTGCGCAGCTTTGGAAAGGAGAGAATTTAAGAAAGTGACTCTCGTCTTATTGGACGAGAGAGAGTCAATATGGATATTGGCGTTGGTTCTACCAACGAAACGAAGAACTTATTGGTCTTTCTCATTCGGAAGGCTCAGTCCCTCTGACTTCAATGGTGGGAACAACCTCTGCACTCCGGCGCTCCAATGAACAACAGTTCTCCGCCTTACTCTATTTAGAATAGTGGTCGATCCCTCGGGAGTGACATTCATAACTTAATGTTATGTTCACGCGGTGAGATTCTATCTTTCCATTACTACCCTGTACGTAGTCTATGTCTGGGGAGGCAGGTGCGGTAGAGAGGTCCCCCACTTCGATTCCCGTCCCGTTAGCATCTCCGATCCGAGATAAGGGATGACTCCGTTAGGTCTTTTCGGTCCGGAGCCGGCCGGTAATGGACCTACTTACCTTGCTTGTGGACCAGCTGCGGAGCTAACCTTTGTTCTATTGGTTTGGTGGTTGCTACCAAGACGATTTCTTTATGCCCATCAAAGGACCTCGAGATGCTAATCCACGAAAAACGATACGAGAAATGCGAAAGAACTCATATACGGAACGAGGGCGACCAGTGGAAATACATCGGTTTCTTACTCGTGCAAAGGAACTATTTCTTGGCAACTTGGACAACTTATAACGATGTTTGTCCCGCATATCACTAGGAAGATCGAGATCTTTACAAAAGGCTTTATAAAGCTTTCGTCTCAATTCATATTTAGCCGCGAGCAATCTACGTTTGTGATCTCGTATATTTCGCTTCTCCGACATCTTACTGAGTTTCCCCCTCATCTTTTTGCAAAAAGCCGCTCCACGGTGGTAAAGTCTCATCTTGTGTGTTGGCCGAAGTGACAATAGTCACATTGAACCCTCGAATATGCTCGAAGATCTCGAAATGATCTTCCAGTTCCGGGGATAATTCGCAAAACTCCGTTTCCATCGAGAATTGAATGGGGTTTTCCCGTATTTCGACCGGAGAATCTAACAGAGACATTACTGTCGAGATTCTTACCGAAAAATGAGACATTCCATGCCCTCGGAGAGTGCTTTGTCGTGCTAGGTCACTGACATATCCTTTGTCTTTATCGGACCCCAAGAATGGATTGGATCGAAACGACTTTCCTGTCGAACCCCTTTTTGTCTGTATGAATCTCTGACCGCGCGGAATCTCCATAGCCAATTTTCCATTTTGGATTCTGAAATCAGAGGGTGCCTTTGGTACTACTCTTATTTCACACGATCCAGGAACTTCCATAACGTTGGCGTGATTCGGTTTGAGCAACGGATCCTGACGTGATACATCTTCGTAATGAAAATGGAGTGGAAACATGAGTTGGCTTTTCCGGTTGAGATAGAATGAGCACTGTGAACTATCTGCTTCAAAAAGATAGTGGATCGAACTAATCCTTGGCTGCTACGAAACATATCGGACTTGCGTAGCGGAAGGAACGGCGCGCCATATAGAATGAAATTCTAATTAGCCTTATCCCCTCCCGCTCCCGGCTTGGAAATTAGAAAATGGCCCGCTTCTAGCGAATCAACTTCTTGCGGGCGGGTCTTTTCGTCGAACCGCCCATTGCAGCTCCACAGTTCACCCTGCATATCAATTATCTTATCTATCATTTTCATGAAAAGGGAAACACGGCTCTCGCTATGCACCCCGAGCTTCTCATACTTGGTTTTATGGTTGACTCTCTGCGGGTGTTTATGAACCCCCTATGAATTAGTTCCAAGAATGGTGAGTTCTTTGAATATCTCCCGCCGGAGAGAGATTAGTGCGTGGTCTTCGTCTTGTTCCCCCATTTCGTCCCGCTCCGAAATGGGTGGTTGGTGTTCAGATACCGGTGCAGACGGGCCCGCCCGATCACTCGAGTCAGAAGCAGCACTCCCCTGCTCGAGAGCGGGAAGCGGGTGAGCTGCCCGGGCAGGAGCAGGAGTCGTATCCGGGGTGACCTCCATGGAATTCATTTCGTCCTCGTTGTAGCGAAACGAGTCCAGAAGGACTTGCAGCGCAGACGAGGAGTCGCTTCCGACAGCGAAAATGATACAAGAAGATCAAACCCATGAAAACCATAATGAGAATCTAATGAGAAGTCATCCGTGAAAGTCCTCCTTATCCAGAGGAGAAAGGATGCAATAAGTAAATAGAGAAAGAATTGGCGGACAATCCGCCAACTGAAAACCATATCTTCTTTCCTCTTTCTCATTCGGCATAAAACACTTTCAAAGAGAAGATCGAAGAAAATTTCAAATATTTGATAGGATCCATTTCGGGAACGTGGAATATAGGAGAAATTCAAATATGTTGTAACGTCACTCGTGTACGAGAACTTGTAGAAGGAAGGATTCACCGCTAGCGGGTGAAGAGTGGACACTCTTCACCCGCGCCACAAGACTAGGGAGTGCTCCGGTGAGGAGTGAGTCGGGCGACGGGAGATGCTGCCCCTCCCTTATAGTAGTAAGGCCTAAACTGAACATCAATCTTTTCTCGAGGCGAGAACCGAGAGTTCTTTGATGACAGAAACTATACTCTCAATCAAAGAGCGGATAAAGAACGCAGGCAGATAGCACATCTAATACGATATTGAGTGGAGTTGAGTTCGTTTAGGAAAGTCAGGTTAGCGTAGTAGTCACCCTCTTTACAGGGCTGGTCCGAGCCTATCTTCTAGGCACATTCTCAACCTTCTTGATGGATGCCCCCCCTAACGTGGGGCTCTTTACTGGTTAAGGTGCAGATGGATTCTTCTGCCTTACAATCTATACTAATAAGGGCGTGATAGGGGGGGCCTTTTCCTTTCTCTTCCGCTTCTCTTCTTCTTCTTCCTCATCTTACTCAAACAGGGGGGAGATTAAGTATACTTCATCCTCTTCTTCCCGTTCGACAACCAATCTTCTTCTGCTTCTTTCTCTAACGCGTTTAAGGAGGACGGTCCCTGGTCACCGGTCTCTTGTGGGGGTGCTCTTGTAGTAATTGCGACGCGGCCTTCACAAATACTGTTTGCGAAGACGGCGGAGACGACCAGGGGACACTCCAGTCCTCCTTGGAGGGTCCTAGATCATGTTTTTCTTCCGCGACGACAAAATCAAGGTGGCCTTGCAGATCCTTTCCCAACCCGCCTTTTTCTTTGTATCCCATGCTCTTCATCATGGATAATGCCTTCTGAAAATCAGCCCTTTGATCTAGCGGCCAGGATTGGCGGAGTCGGGATCGGATTGCGAGGTGGAGCATTCCGGATTCTCTGGTGGCAATTCGTCGGCAAAGATGATCGGAACTTGCTCGGACAGCGCAACCCCTTGTTCCGGTGGAAGGACATTCGCTGGTGTTGCAGAATATGGAAATTTGAAGCACTGATGATAGGTGGAGGCTACGGCCTTAACTTCGTGCAGCCACGGCCTTACGGTTGAACGACGACTGGAAGGACCACGAATTCCACCAATTCACTCACACCACTTGGATTTTGATCTTGGTAGTGCCCAAGACATCCCTCTTAGCGTCATCGTAAGCACGCACTGAAATCTCCGACGGCTCCAAGGATGCGGGGTCTATACCAAGAATCTTGGCCGTCGCCAGAGGGCAAACGTTCAGCCCTGCCCCGCCATCAATCAAGACCTTGTGGATCTCGTAATCATCCTTGGTTGCTGTGATGTAAAGAGGCTCCACATGAGGGGTCTTGACTCCTGCCAGAGCATCTTGCGTGAAAATGATGGGTTGCAACGCCGTGACTTGCCCTATCATGGCCTGCAGATCTTCGGGCGGAGTGGTCGACGGGCGGGGCGCGCCTTGCTAAACTTTGTATAAGGCTTCCGCGGCGACGTTTGGAGCAGTGAGATCTGAGCCGGAATTCCTTTGGAAATGCTGAGCCACGTCATATGACTCAGTCACTTCATTTCTTCTAGCCCTATTAGTAAGGGGAGGCGGAGGTGGGATTTCCGGCATGGCAGCAGCTGTGGGCCCTCACAGATGCGCAGGCTGGTAGATGCGCCCCTCTCACGTAAGGGGCGAGTCACGCCATTGATCGATCGGCTGCAGCATGGCTCTGCTGCTAATTGTGCCGCCGTCAGTGTCCTAGGCCGCGTCAAAGTCAGCACAGGCTTGGCACGCTCCAGGGTTAGGACTGCAGCTGTGCATGGTTCCGGATTACAGGGCTCGACTCTTGGTCACGGCAGGGCTTCTGATGATACATTGGGATGGATCTTCGATTGGGGGCACATCATGAATGACGAATTCTGGGGTTCTTCTCTTGGTTAAGACGAGAATCTCGTTGCCCTTACTAATAGAGGGCAG
>NW_027518723.1:82500-117500 GCF_043159265.1 Tasmannia lanceolata | reverse complement strand
AATTCTGCGCTGCGCCCACTCGCCCTAATGACTAAAGCAAGGAGGGGAGGGGAGGGGAGGAGAGGTCGAATTGAAGAGGTAGCTCTCAGGTGGGGGAAAGGGAGGTTCCTCAACCCCCGTCTGCAGCAACTATGGAGGATGGCATTCCCACATATATGTTGGGGGTGTGGCTGGAGAGGAATCGGAGAGTCTTTCAGGAGAAAAGCTCTAATCCCATCCGGGTTTAGTATAGTATATAAGAAATACACCGTGCTCGGCACTATACTGTCGTGACGGCATCTCTTCAAATTCCTGATAGGCTTCTTCATACATAGACTCTGGAAATGCACTGCGGCCTAATTTCTTCTTCTTAGGAACTTCCAATCCTTTATTCGGTATTGCTGTGACATCAAGTCGGCCGGAGTTCAGAAAATCATCCTGATCGTACGCCGTAGCCGCATTTTTGATAACCTGTTCCGATCATCAGTTTTTCGCTTCGACTGCAAGATTCCATGTATGAATGTCTTTAGGCACTTCCGGAAATTCGACGCACTGAAATATCTTAGCCTGGAGCAGAGTCTGCTCCAATTCTTCGGACTGAACCTCTTGCCACATCGTCTTCAGATAAACATAGGAAGGGAAAAACAAAATGATATTCGCTCTCGGATAGGCGTCGAGGAGGTAGTCCTAGCTCTATTCCTCGGTGCCATGATAGAATTGCCAAGAAACATCAATTTCCTCCTCAAAAAGTGTCTTCCTTCTTGCAACTCGTTTACCAGGCGTCTTCTCTTTAAAAAATATGCTTTAGAATAGAAGCATCTCTCGTCATAAGATAGAATCGGCGTCGCACGTGCGAAAGGATACGACGCATGCGGGTGGTCACATCTCTTAATGAAGGGTTACGAAGAATGATTTAGGAGTCTTAAAGGAAGTGGGATATTCATGGAAGTGGTAATGCATGCTAATAACTCGGGAAATTCAGTGTGTTTACGACGAGGAAAAAGAATCGTTCTCGGGGATGAAATCAGAAAGAACGGTTGGTTTCGGAACAATGGTTGGAACTACAGAGTTGCTCGATGAAGACCCGCCCTAGATTGGCACACCAACCTCCTTATCCACGGAACTATGCACGATGCCTTTTTCCAGATGGATATGAGTTCCCCGACTTTTACATATTTTATGGTACCGGTAATGCCAAAGGACACTTGCGGCGCTTTGTTTGCCCATGTGGGATAACATAGTTTAGGAATCCATGGTTACTGGTCCAATTTCCCATGAAACTCGAAGGCAAAGCGGCTGAGTGGTACCAACAAATCCCCTCAGAATCTGTGTGGACTTTGAAGCAAATGGCCGAAATGTTCATAGCTCGGTTCGCTGATACATGTCTGGAGTCTACAGCCCAGCAATCAATATCCAGACATAAGCAGAAAGGAAGTTGGTACTCCCCCCTTTAAATATAACCAAAGATCAAAGAAGTTGACAGTACGGGTTCCTATAAACAAAAGGCCCTGATCAGTCAAAGAAAAAGGAACTGCTACCTGCGCCATGGTCTATTTATTCGAAGAATAATGAGGTTTATGCTTTCCAGCCAGAAGCGGAACCCGAAGTCTTAAATGAAGCCGATCAAATAAACCTTCGGTCGGGACGCAACTTGCCCGCAAGGACGGTTCTTTTGATTGGGCATTCTTAGAAGTTGGAAGACTATGAGTCCGGGACCTGCCCTCTTCTAGATCTCGTAAACCGAGTGGTGAAAGCCGGTTCGGAGAAGTAATCAACATAAGTGGTCCGTTCCCTAGCTATACGTGGATGCGTCCACCCACGCTGCTTTTTGTGAAAAGCAGGTCCTTTCCTTCCTATTAATAGAGTCAAAACCCACGAATGTGAAGCCCCACAGTCCAATCTCTCAAGGGCAGGTCTTTCTGTCCATCCGTTATGTTCATCCCCGTCTACTAAAGGGAGGGGCCGATGCCTATACTGCTTTGGTTAAAAAAAAGCATCTATTAATTAAGGGCTTTCTTTTGCCTGCCGCAAACCCCGAATTTGAAAAGTATCTAAAATCTTATGACATTACTACTTATGAAGCTGGAACAAGAGAGTCAGAATCTCTGCCAGAGCCAAGGTCTTCGCCCGGAGCTTCCCTTCCGTCTACTTTCTCTGTTTTTGGGCTTTCTGCCCCTAGGTGAGGTGCCTCTTCCTGTCGTCCCAAAGCAGAGGAGAGAGTTTGTTTGCAGTAAAGTGGTTTAGATCTACCAGGCACCCAAGGGTGACAATGCCAACAATTGCATATCCAGAATGATGTTCTGTTCTAGACTTTCCAGCTGTAACTGAGCCATCCTCTCCAGCAGAACCTGCTTGTCCCTCGGACTGAGCCTTTGGCGGCTGGTGTCTTTCTTGCCCGAGACCATGGGTGGCTTGCTTCTTGATCTAACAAGTGGAGTGACTGCTAAGGCGTCTTTCCTCTCGTTCGTATAGAAGAGAATGAAGAAGTTCAGTGGGCCTCCCCTGGTACCTGGTCTTTTGCTCTCTCCTTGGGCTTGCACCACAGAGTGGGACAGTGAAACCAGACCACCAAAGGTCTCCATGCCAAGTGGGACCCTGTCTAGGACCTGTCTTCAGTCCTTGCCGATTGAGTGTATCTAGCTACCTAAGCTTCCTTCTTTTCACAAGAGTCTCCTTTTGTCTTCGATCTTGTAGTTGATCTCTTCGAACCTACATTTTGTTTAGGTGCATCAAGAAGACTCTTCCTCGGGACCGGCTCGCATACCTGCTTTGCTTTCTAGACTGCATGCCTTCCTTTTGTAACGCCGTGCTATTCATTCTCTTCTTGCATTCGTTGCAGGAACCGCCGGGCATAGAGAAAACGGAAACCCATCACGAGAACTTGTGCCGTCTCCTTAAGCATTTTTAGCCATACGTGAAGGAGGCCTTCGTGCGATATCGATTGGGGCATTTGATTGGGACCTATCCTCCCGCATTGGACCGCAGTCTCATAGCCGCGCTTATGGAGCGTTGTCATCCGGAGACTATAACATTTTTCATGCCGACGGGGGAGATATCCATCACGCTAGGGGATGTAGCGCGGATCCTTGGCCTACCGGCAGATGGAGAGCCGTTCACGGGTTTTAAACGCGGCGATTACCGAGTGGACTCCAGGGCGTGCTTCGGGTGTGAGTTCCCCGGCCGAACACAGATAAAGATCTCCTGGCTACGAGAGCGCCAGAGGAGAGACGGAGAGGCCTATGACGAAAGATGAGATATCCAGGAGCGCGGGAAGGCTAATCTCAGGGTGACCTTGATGCTTCTGTTCGGCATGTACTTCTTCCCCAACAGCACAGGTAGTCGCGTCAATGCGATGTACCTGATGGCGATCATAGATATTGAGAGGTGCCAGCGCTTTTTATAGTGGAGGGGGGACCGGCTCTGCTCGCTTATCTATATAGGGCCATCTATCTTCGGGTTGTTAAGAGGCGGAAGCATCTTGGCGGCTGCATGGGCCTGTTGCAGGTGAGAATCCAACCTTTCTTCTACTTCTAGCTTCTTTCTCGGTTTTGCCTTACAAAAACTGTCCAGAGACTCTTTATGTACCAAACCCTAAGATACATCTTTGAACACTCCCCCTCAAACTCGAGGTTGAATGTCAATAAGTGAGAGTTTGCCAACGAGATACTGATGACGATCCCTAGTCATAGCTTGAGTGAATATGTCGGCTATCTGATGTTGGCTCGGTAGATATGGAAGCTGAAGAATCCCAGCACTTCTCACGAACAACAGAGTAGCAGTCAACCTCAATATGCTTAGTGCGTTCGTGAAAGACAGGATGAGAGGCGATTTGAATCGCACTCTTTCTGATTATCGCAAAAAAAAAAAAATATACTGCCTGACCCTCCAACTCTTTAATCTCCGTTTTTAGGAAAGCAGCAATGAGGTTACACAAATAAATCCTTCTTGCTTTCACCTAAATCGAAGCCTATCACTCTATTCAAAAGGGCATGATCGATGTTATCAAAACAACCAACAATGTCTGCTTTGATAAATCGATCTATTCTCCCCCAGCTTTCAACATGGGCGAAGAAAGTAAGAGGTCCTCTGCCCTTCCTAAAGCCATGAGAATTGGTTAGAAAAACGTCTTCGTATATTAAGTAGTACAGAAAGGGCTTCCATAACGATAATGTCTCTTTTGCATGGCAGTGTTATAGGACGCAGCTTGCCTGGTTTATTTGGTTTAGGTATATATGACCGGTGCATTGTCGAAAACAGAAAGCGACATTCCAGCACCCTTAAAATCTTCTAAATGAGAACTCATATTAAAAATGCTTTTATATACCTCGGGTTTCTTTGTCCATAAATAGTCTATCACTTTTTTGAACTTGCTCAACAAGTCCTTTCGTCTCAAGTCGCTGCTTTCTTCTCTAAGTATTTGCACAACATCGTCCCGTTGTTTTTCGCACATCATGATCCTCTTATATATCTCTTCTCCCTTTTTGGAGTCTTTCATTTGCCTACTATTCCCATCCTGCCAATCCGCTTTAGGGATTGCAATAAGGGCCGCTTCTTCTTTGTCCACGTACATGCACTGGGTCACTTACGAACAAACAGCCTATTCAGCAGCTTGTTTTTTTGGAAACAGATAGCACGGCGTTGTAACCTTGGTTATCAATGGGGAATCCCCCTCCTCACTGATAGGTAAGGCGCCGCACGGGACTCGACTTTTTCCGTTATTTTGAAGATGGGCTTGCTGGAGTGACGTGACTGCAAGTCCGTTCGAGGCTCCAGCAACGCGATCGTAACAAGTGCATAAGAGTACAAAAGGGGATAAGAAGGGGGGAGCGCCCCAATATAATGCTATGAAAGCATTTTTTAGGTATAGTCAAGCCCCTTGACTCTATCAGTTTGAAAAATATTGAATTATCTTCACTTGCCAACACTTGCCCGCTTACTAAATAGGCTAGCGTTGGTGCTCTTAGTGCTCTACTTGCAAACAAATTTCGACAAGGGGAGGGACTTCCTTTGTCGGCTGGCTTGCTTGACCGAGTTAAGGTCAAGCAATTGAAACCCGTTATTGGGTATAAGCAATTCTTTCGCAGCTGCTGGCCCGGCTGAATTTGCAAGAGTGGTTTCTTTTCTTTGTCCGATGGGAGGGAATGCTACTCCTACCAGCTAGTCCTGGAATCTCCTCACCGGATATGCGGGGAATGAAGCTCAACCTGCCTCCAACCGAGGGATAACTCTCCGAGTTGGGCTGGTTGCTCAATCCGTCTGAAATCCGTAAGTAGGGCCATCTGCTGCGGATTCTTTCCGAGAAAGACTAGTTGATGGCAGGTCGGGCACAAGTAAATATCAATATATAAACTCCGGTAGATACGAAAAGTGCTATAGCGCTCTTTCTCAGTTCCACTTTAAGTTAAGGGGTCTCGTCCATCTCTCGCCCATCTATCTCCGGATGCAAGCATTGATCATTTGAAGAATGGTGTGGTGCAGTTATCATACCTCTTAGGAGGCACTATCTCAAGAAAGCCGAGTCCAGCAAGCCCAAGTCTTCGAAGCCCCATCACGGCAAAGGTGGGGGAGAGAAGAAGAGTGACTCAAAGGAGGACTCTAGGAAGTCGTTCCATGGCAAAGGCAAGGAACAACCTACCACCAGGAGTGCAGGGTGCTTCATCTGCGGAGCCGTTGGGCACCGGGCCATGGACTGCCCTAAGAGGAAGGCTCTCAATGCACTTCTTAAGACCGAAGAGGCGAAGGAAGCCGCTAGTGAAGAGGAGCCTGAAGAGCCTAAGATGGGTGCGCTTAGGCTACTAAACGCTGTGAAGAAGCAGCCTGCAAGTCCCAAGCGGGCCACTAAGGGTCTAATGTACGTGGATGTGAGCATAAACGGCCAGCAGGCTAGGGCCCTAGTTGATACAGGAGCAACCCACAACTTAATATCCGAGGGGAAAGCCAAGCGCTTGGGGCTGAAGACGGAAAGGGACACCAGCCGCATCAAGGCCGTTAACTCTGCCGCGAAACCAATCCATGGCATTGCAAAGGGCGTGGAGCTACAAATAGGAGGATGGAAAGGGACGACTAATTTCACTGTGGCGCCCCTAGACGATTTCAAGGTCGTCTTAGGGATAGAGTTCTTGGAACCAACCAAAGCCGTCCCTATGCCATACTTTGGCACCTTAGGCATCATGGATGAAGGAACACCATGCATGATCCCAACTGTTAATGTGAAGACTAGTGTGCCCACTTTATCCGCCTTGCAGCTTGTCAAGGGAGTCAAGAAGGGCGAAGAAACCTTTGTGGCTGCGCTAGTTGGGGATGAAGAAAATGGGTCAAGTGAGGAGCTACCGACTGTAATAGCAGAAGTCCTTTAAGAGTTCAAAGATGTTATGCCACCGGAGCTGCCGAAGAGACTTCCACCTAGGAGAGAGGTGGATCATCGCATTGAGCTGGAACCAGGGGCTAAGCCACCGGCAATGGCACCTTACAGGATGGCCCCACCGGAGCTAGAAGAGCTGAGGAGGCAATTGAGGGAGTTGCTGGATGCCGGATTTATTCAGCCATCAAAGGCCCCATATGGTGCACCAGTGCTGTTTCAAAAGAAGCACGATGGGAGTCTTCGACTTTGCATCGACGATAGAGCCCTCAACAAGGTAACGATCAAGAACAAGTACCCAATCCCTCTCATTGCGGATCTGTTCGATCAGCTAGGAGGAGCACGGTACTTTTCGAAGTTAGATCTTCGGTCAGGCTACTATCAGGTCGGAATCGCTGAGGGCGACGAGGCAAAGACTACTTGTGTCACCCGATATGGTGCCTTCGAGTTTCTGGTGATGCCTTTTGGCTTGACCAATGCCCCAGCAACGTTTTGCACCCTGATGAACCGGTTGTTCCACCCCTACCTGGACCGGTTTGTGGTGGTCTATCTTGATGACATTGTGGTCTATAGTGGGACGCTTGAAGAGCACGTGGAGCACTTACGAGCTGTCTTCCAGAAATTACGCGATAACCAGCTTTATGTCAAGAAGGAGAAGTGCTCTTTTGCTCAACAAGAAGTCTTGTTCCTTGGACATCGGATCAAGGAAGAAGATAGGTCGCTAAGACTAGCATTTCTCTTTCCTTCCTTTCCATTTCTTTGCTTTGAATTGGGCTTGGTCTCGTCTCTTTTTTCAGCAAATGACATGTCTGAACCTCTTTATCCTTGTTGTGATCGGACAACGCGCTGAGGTGCAAAAGAATGTGACCGAACAACAACTAGTCTTGCTTTTCTTTTAGAAACTCTCTTTTTTGGCTTGCTGCTCTAAGCTTGTTGCAAATGCAAAGGCTAGGTTCATATCCTTCATTTTGTTCTCACTCTGGATATCGAGGAAGCTTTAGGACCTCATAGAAGTACCCCCCTGATCTACACGGGCAGGAAGGCCAACTAGGTATGAATGAGACAAGAGTTTCAACTTAGCGTAACTTGCATTACAAGTAGGAGCAGAACCAATAGAGCGGTACCGAAGTTGCTTCATGGTATTAGGATTAAGAACCTATCCTTCGTCCGGAACCAAACTAGCGACTACAGCTTCTTTCTTGATGCACCAAGTAACGAGGGAGAGAGAGCCAGTCAAACCAGCAAGTGGGAGCGGAACTGAGTTGCAGCCTGGGTTCTTTTCTCTTAAAGAGTGGCTGTTCCGAGCCCCTAGGCGATTGAGACTACACTGCCAGGGGCTGCTGCCTTAACCACCTGAGCTAATGCAGCTACTGGGCAGCTAAGGTAAGGAAGCTCTGATGAGGTTTGCTCGTAAGAGCTAAACCGATTGTATGGCCACGAGAGTGGCTTTGAAGGCTTGTTCAACCTTCCTTGAATGTGAACCTTCGATTGAGGGCGTGAAAGGCCTGTTCTGCAACTGACTAGTCTTGTCTTGTTGGTTCTATTCTACTAGTGGACTGGATGACTAGCAACCGATAAGTCGAGCAAGTCCGGGCGAAACAAGTAAGCTAGGGTCTGATGCTCTCTGAGGTTCTAGCCTTTGAATTGAAAGACCTGCTATCTGATCTCTCTCACCGGTTGGAATAATATCCTTTCTTACAAGAGAAGCATACTTACCAGATGGATGAATCGATTGGACATGATACTAGTTGAGAATGAGGGAAGCTGAATCGTAGCACTAGTATGTGCTTTCATTCCTACTTGTTAAAAGAGTAAGGCCATGATACCGCCCTTTAAGGGATAGGGGGGGTGAGCCAAGGGATAGGGCTTCATGCTACCTATTCAAATCAAAGAAGTAGGCTCTTTCTCCTAACCTAAGTTTGTAATTAGAGCACTTGATATACGCAATTACGATTACGCAATTCCATTTCCATTCAAAAAGAACTGTTTCGGGTGGTCTCACCAACGTTAGAAAGACCAACCTTAGGTTAGGCCTTAGTCTGGATGAAATGAAACAAGAAAACAACCAAACGTGGGGATACCTTAGAAGCTAGCCCAACAGGCCTTCAAAGCACTCAAAATGGCTATTGAGCTAGAGTTGACGGCCAGTATAGGGGGGGTGAATCTCGCACAAGAGAGGTATAGTAACGATAACGAGTAGAAGACAAGAGGAAGGTTTGGTTTGGAAGAAATGTAACGAAACCCTCCAAGAGGGCTTTATCAGAACGTCGGGGACACAGCAGATGGATCGGAATCAATAATATGACCGACGGACTACGTGGGAAATACGAGACTATCTGAAATCTTATACCTAGTACTTGAGTGAGATTGAGAAACTAGCGCAACTATCTGATCGACGAAAGAAATGTATTCCGATCTATCCAGCGCATGCGGCATGCCGTACAGTTTTCCTTTTGAATTACCGAAGGAGAAGCCACCCATACTTTCTAACGATAATTCCAGTATCAGAACACTTGTTCACCAGCTCATAAGTGTGGGCTCCACCGCTTGCTGACGACGGCCTAAACCTTTTAGACGCATGCTGAGGGTGAGGGTGGTCGTAGATCATAAAGAAAGTCTCATCCCTTGCTTGTTTGCTAAAGAGGCGGATTCCGGACCGTAGTACAGTACGTACCTCAGCGCCTAGAAGAAAGCTTTCACTGGCTTTTTTTTACTATACAGAGAAATTCCCATTGAGAGCGAACTAAAGGAATGGACGGGATCAGGATGCGATCGACCTTTACCTTAGCAGTGATAGAGATAGCATAGCTGTAGACAGGGGCAGGGCCCGAGACGGATTTTATATAATTAAAGAAGGGAATCGCTTTGATTGATTGCTTGCGACAGCTTATCGATGCTCGTTAGCGGTGAAGTCCCTCTTTCTTGGGAAAGGTTTCCGATCAGCGAGCACCCTGCCCTCATCGAACTGAATGTCTAACCTTCCCGCATTTGAAGACAGACTCATGTTTAACACCTCCTGCTTTCATAGAGATCTTTTCTTCTCTGACCGCCGAGGATTACCCATATATCGATGAATAACCGTGAAGTTCAGCGATTACAGCCGGGTGTCCTCCTTTCTCCATCCTTGTGCACGAGCTTGAGGCAATTCGAAGAGGAGTGGAAGAGGCCCGTATCTCGATAATGAGCTAAACGGCTTCTATGCCCATCTTTCTTTAGCCGAAGGTGAGGGATAGAAGCACTTAGTTCTGTTTGCTGGGCCATAGTTTGCTCCGTAGTAAGCCTAGTTAGCTAGGTCTCTGTCTATTTCATCTTCTTTGGCTGTACGCTTGCTTGACGTTGCCTACTTCTAGAAAGTATAGTTCGTTCCGTAAGGCTGTCTCGCCTAAAAGGATCTGAAAGAGCTAACTACCAAGCTAACAGGACGGAGTGTGCAAACAGAGGTAGGCCCCTCGCTCGGGCTTCTATAAAGGAAGCCCATCGCTCCGTCACCTAGAAACTCGGTAAAGTAGTCCTTCTATCCTGTCTGCCTCTCAATTCAAAGCATGAGCATGATTTGCTACTCTTTAACAGTAGACTTCAAACCATGCCAATCTCGAAACAGGCTTCCTTCTTAATGCCCATCTCTCAACAGGCTTCCTCTCGTGCTCATTTCAGGGCTAGGGGGACTGTGAACTAGCGTGTTCTCTTTCTCAAATAGGGGCGTACGGAACGTTTAGCTAAGAACAGCAGGAGAGCGCTCCTTTAGATACAGGGACCAAGCGCACGGTTCACTCATAGCAGCAAACAGAGGCACTGAAGGTACTAATGGCTATTCTTGCTTATTCCCCGGGACCAGGGGCTGCTTGCGCGCGCGGAGTCTTCTTTGTATTCTGCTTCCTTATTAACAACTGTCTTTGTATTCTGCTTCCCCTTATTAACAACTGCAACCTAAGCTGCTAACCTAGCTATTGGGCCCAGCCCTGAGTCTAGTCCAAATGGAAACTCCTTCTCTTTTATCGTAATGGTGATGTTGTGGAGTAGCTCAGTATCTTCCTGTCCTGTAAGAGAGTTGATCTCAAAACCCTCGCCCAGTAGTGCCTTTAGCTAATGCGATGCGAGGCCGGTCCCCGGTGGCGTAAGCTTCTTTCGGAACGCTTGACCTTTGCCAGCCTTTCACTCCTCAAGTCAGGAACCAAGCTACGGATGAGCGCTATTTCTCATTCTCACGGAATTATCCAAAGCGAGGCTCCTATTTAGTCCCTAAGGCTTAGCGCAGGCGAGTCCCGAGCAAGTACGTCATAGAGGGAAAGGGGGAAGGTGACATTTGCATCTTCAGCAAATGAATAGAGAACTCTTGAGCGAGAATCTGCCAGTATCTGCTGCTTGGTCTCTTTGATCAACAAGTCATTATTGCCCCATCAAGATCGAATCATCCACATACGAGACAAGAAAAGGAATGTCCTTTCCCGTCTTCTTAACGTACAAACCAGCCTCCTTGGCAAACTGAACCCAAGGTGATGGAGAGCAAGCTAACGGCTAGGGAGAGGTATAAGCGGAAGCAGAGGCGGGGGTGCGGCAGAAGCAGCTTATCCAGTTGTTTCATCTCCTTCGGCAGTAGCAGCTTACGGGAATACGCAGCTCCTTATAATGGAAATCCAGCAGCACCTGTTGAACTAGCAGCATCAGAGCTAGCTTCAGATGACCCAGGCAAAGTTTCAGGACGAGATCGATCTGAGAAGACCTCCTCATGATCGTGATTCCACAGGTGTTCCAGACGCACCTTCCAGTACGGCTACCTCTAAAAGCGACTTCACTCCAGTCACTAGCCCAGCCTTCGGCGTTCCCCTCCTTGTCTTGAGGTTAAGGTAACGACTTGGGGCATGGCCAGCTCCCATAGTGTGACGGGCGGTCTGTACAAGGCCCGAGAACGGATTCACCGCCGCTGACCGGCCGATTCCTGCTTCATACAGGCGAGTTGCAGCCTGCAATCCGCTCTATATAACCTGGGCCGGGTTTTTTAGGTAAGCTTGCCCGATTATATAAAGGGTCGCGACCTCTCTATCTATAAGGTCGCGGCCATTGTAGCTCAAAAATGTGTCGCCCAGGGCATAAGGGGCATGATGACTTGACCTCATCCTCACCTTCCCCCGGCTTATCACTGATGGTCTGTTCAGAGTTCCAAACTCAATGATGGCAACTAAACACAAGGTAATCCCTCTCTTTAAAAAGCGGGACTTAACCCAACACCTTACGGCACGAGCTGACGACAGCCATGCACCACCTGTGTCCGCGTTCCCGAAGGCACTCCCCTCTTGAAAGGGGATTCGCTGCTGTCGCCTGTGAGGTTCGCTTGGTTGGAACGACCTTGCATTCGGATGGGGTTAGTTCGTTCCTCTCCCTTGTCAATCATATCACATATGCAATAGAGTCGTTTTATATACGTATTCAGATCGATCATGTTCTCCCCCACCCCCACCCCCCACTATGAAAAGAGACTAAATAGAGCGGATAAGTTGTTAAGAAGTGAATTCTTATTGGTAATTCTCGATCAGGAGGGCCGGAGATTCATTTGCTAATGAATCCGCTTGGGCAGAGAGAATAAGTGGGGAATAGAGACTCAACTATATAAATAAATGGGCTTCGCGGTCCGATCTGAGGCAATGAAAGCATTCCGAATAGGGCGATGAAAGCTCTCTATTTTTAAAAAGGGGATTTCGACTGGATTCAGGCTCGAATAAGAGGGAACCCTATTTCGCTGAAAAGCCTTTCATTAAAAGAGTCAGAGGTTAAAGCTGTGTTCCTGAACCCACGATCAGGAGGAACACGGATCTGTAGTAGTGAGTGACACAAGGGTCAAAGAGGGGTGTGAACGACTACCTATGGATAGGAGTAGAAGTAGAATATGGGTTTCGGGTTTCATCATGAAAGACTAGTTCGGGCTTTTTTTAGGCTATAGCTTATCCGAAGCAAGCTATGGTATTGCTCTTCCCGGTGGCACAAAGATTTTGACCCTTTTAAATCCCCCAGGCCTCCTCACGGAATCAATCTAGGGATTCCCAAGTCTGCATTGTCGTCACACCCCCCAGTCCGTGCACTACTGTGGTTTGGGGTTTTAAATCCCTATAGATTAGATGCTATAATGCGGGCTTTTAGTGAACGGGGCGAGGATATAGACATAGAAAGCGGGGTTGGGGCTCCGCCTTCCCAGGTCTCACGAGGGCTCCTCCTTCGCTGTGAGGGCTTGAAATGCTCCGCTCTTTAAAACTTATACCAAGGGGTGGTAAGCCTTTTATGGTATGGAAGCGACCTTCCAATGGAAGGGCGTTCAAATCCTAGATGAACAGGGTCAGATCCTGTGGTCTATAGGTTAGGGCATCGTCTTTCCTAAGGAGGGATACGGGAAATATTCCCGGATATTCTTTTTTATGGGTCACATTTAAGGGTAAACGGAAACCACGGGTCACTTGATTCTCTATGGATGGGGGGATCTTGCTTGCTTGAACTAGTAGATACGCAGGCATTCTTATCCACGAAAATCATTCTATTTGCCTTCTAAATAATCTCTTTTAAGCTTCGAAGCTTTTAAGAGAATTCTAACCTAAGGTTCCTCAGAATTGATTAGCTTTGCCATCTCCTAGAAGAGTGTGAAAGATATTCCATAGATCAAGGGTGCACCTCGGGTGGAATGATCCTCTTACCGGCTCTGGGGCTACCCTCTCAGAGAGGCGATGCTATCTCTTTTTAAAAGGGGTTGCTGCACCTCATTAGAAAGTTCCAATCGGGTAGATCTAATCGAATGGGCCCAACCCTTCCACTTCATGGATTCGCTGGTTTTCTGTTGTTGTTATCCCTCACAGAACGTGTATCGGCGGGGCAGAGGGAAATATTGAATAGATAGAACAGCATTTTAAGAGGTTGCAGCGCTCGGGGGTACCCGGGCCCTGTACACGCCACACGCCCGGCACGTACGGGAATGAGTTGGTTTCGCCCGAAGCATCAGACCCTTTGAAAGGGATGAAAAAGGCCGTATGATGTGAGAATGTCAGAAACAGTAAGCGGAAGCCAACCCTTATTCAACAATAGAGCTTAGGGACCGATGTCTACTAAAACCTCGACTAAGGATGGATAAAATCGGCCACCAGAGAGGTAGATCATGTCCTATCCCTTCATCTTTAGCAGCTTAAACAATAGAGAGTGCGGATTCTCCCCCTGTAGCAAGGGCGGAGCAGGCCCAGGTCAAGTCGGGGGGGTCAAAGCCCGAGTGAAGTGGCTGCAATACTGCTGAATCACATCGGCTCTCATCAAAAGTTACATGGCGGGAGATGAGTTTCTTCCTGGTGCGAGGGTCAAAACAGCGATAGCCCTTGTGACTTAGACTGTATCCAACAAATATACACTCAATAGACTTTGGTGAGAACTTGGTCCGCTGGGAGGCAGCTATATGAGGAAAGCAGATGCAACCAAACACACGCAATGCAGAAGAATCTTTGGATTCTCGTGAAACAGCCGATGATAAGGAGATATGTGCTGTAGCCTCTATTAGTAAGCTTAAACGTAGGTAACCTGTTGATGATAAAAACAGCAGTACTAAATGCTTCAGCCCCTATTAGTAAGCCTAATAAGTAAGGGGGAACTTTGCTTTCAAACATCATAGTTAGTGCAGTTTCCACAATATGCCTATTTTTCCTTTCAGCTGTTCCATTCTGTTGAGGTGTGTAAGGACAGGACTACTGATGAGTAATGCCAGCCAGCAGTATCTAGATAAGAGGAAAAATCTCTAGATATATACTCGCCTCCTGCATCGGTCCTCAGAATTAAAATAGACCGATAAAACACCTTTGCTCGAAACATTTTGAAACAGGGATTAAAAAAAAAGTATAAAAAACCGACTGTCATCATCAATAAACGTAACATAATAGCGATATCCAGATAAGGAGGGCACGGGAGCAGGTCCACACACTTCAGAATGCACAAGTTCTAAAGGAACCGAGGAAATTTGCTTACTGCTGGAAAGGGGGAGCTGTATATGTTTTCCCATATTTACAGCTATTCACAAAATCTTTATGAGAAGAATTAACATAACTTGGGAGTTCTTTCTGTCTCCCAAGACTATCTATGACAGAAAAAAAAGCATGACCAAGCCAAAAAACTGCTTGAAAAAGTGTCCCTTGTGGATCATCCTTAGCTGCCATAGTCATCGCCTTCATCCTATCATCGTCAAAAGCATACAGCCCCCCATGCTCCCTGCCTTTACTCATAAGTTTCCCCTGAGGTCCTTCACCACAAATGCATCAGGAGTGAATTCAAATTAGCACTGTAAATCCTTTGTAAATTGACTAACAGATAGTACTTTGTAACTTTTTTAACTAGGAAAAAATGAATGACTGGAATCTTTCCTAGTGGTGATGATAGAGAGAGAGTGCCGACATGAGTAATAGGAAGGGGTGAACCATCACCTGTATACACTTGCAATTACCTTGAAAGGGAACTAGGTTCTTAAACTGCTCAGGGCTATTGGCAACATGATTTGAAGCCCCAGTGTCAGGATACCAGCGACGGTCCGACGGAGAAGCGAGAGACATGGCAGCTACCTGGTGCGATAGAACGTCTTCCTGGTACTCTTGTTTAAACGATGATAGCCCCTATTAGTCAGTTTTTTATGCCCCTTTTTGCCCTTACTAATATAGGGCTTGACAGGTGAGTTGAGGGCTCTTTCCCAGGCTGCCCTAAGAGACTTCCAGATTGACGAGAATTGGTTGGTGTGAGGAGACCATGATCGCCCGCGGCCTCGTCCTCCGCGACCTTTTTGGTGCCGCCATGATGATTGAGAGGGTTGAGCTTGAGTGAGAAGGGCCTCCCCATGTCCGGGTGCAGAGGAGGTAGGGACGGACAAAACGTGCTTAATACGCCAGCGGTCGAAGCTCGGCGAAAGTTGGTGTAGGCGGACGAGTGGTGACAGATGTGACGAACATGACTTATTATTCTCCAAGTCCGCTAAGAACCAGCAGAACTTTCTCATCATCGGGCCCCTAAACGCCCTATTAACGCCCTTCTCACGTAAGTTGAAGTTCGCTTGCTGCTTTCTGTTCAAGCTCCGCTCGCTGCCTATTCCACGAGTCACCACCGGTTCTATGGACCTTTTCTTTTGGAGGATCATTCATTCTATATGATGCCCCCCGTACACGAAATAAGTAGCGAACGGGGGACAAAGGTTAGCTATCAGAACCTGGCCCATCCTGGAACATTGGCCCAACGAAGTTGAGACAGATTACCAATTAGGATCTGGTGGCCTGATTATTGGCCCAACGAAGTTGAGACAGATCTTTTCAATCAGGAACCGCCCGACAAGATCCATTTCGGGAACGAATAGAGAGAACACGATGTATAGATCCAATCCAATGTGCCTTTTGCTGAGCGTAACGGGAGGCTCTTATACCTCTCGTTCGCCTCTCATTCTAAATTCTGATTTAAGCAAAAGGGAAGGGGGAGCCTAAACAACTTGGCGATCTCCCATCGGATCAAGAGCTTTGTGGCCTTACCAAGACACAACTCGATCTCGTAAGAGCTGGAGATAGGATATCCCCCGCCAAGGCCGGTATTGGTAACAGCGCGTTGATCCCGATTCGAGCATTGAGACGAGACAAGAAGGCAGATGTGCAACATATTACGATTGAGGCTGTAGACGAGTCTCAGGTGGATAGCACCACCCAGACACGTGTTTCTGTCTTTGATCGTATTGGAGAACAGCCACATCGTACTTCGGCGTTTGAGCGTTTAGGTCGACAAAACGTCTCCGTACCAGTCCAACCAGCTCCGCCATTCCATACCCAGCCACGAAATCGTCTACGTCCGCACAACGGTAAGGATGGATCCAACTCGCAAAAGATGACGAGGAGACGACATCGACGAAGGACCAAGTCTATTGCCCGGAAGGCGAAGGATGATCCACAGAGTATCGTCCCCTCAAGGATGAATCGTCAATCTGTGTTGGAGGTTTCTACCGATGGTGCCTTGATAGCAAAGAATCACACCATCGTCTATACGAACCAACCTAGCAGCATTGTGGTCAAGGATGTCGAGGCATCTGAGGGTGAAGATGTTGCTGAAGTCCACCACCTCACAGTTGAAGAGGCTTCCGACGACGAAGACCCGGAAGGGCTTCAAGATGCTCCGCCTACCTTTGAAGAAGGGGGGCAGGCCACCGTGGACGAGCTCAAGCAAGTCAACCTTGGTACCGAAGAAGACCCACTACCTATTTTCGTCAGTGCCTTGCTAACACCCGAAGAAGAAGCCGAGTACATGAAGCTTCTACTCGAGTACAAAGATGTTTTCGCTTGGAGTTACAAGGAGATGCCTGGGCTCGATCCAAAGATCGCAGTGCACCACTTGGCTGTCAAACATGGCGTCCGTCCCATCAAGCAAGCTCAACGTCGCTATCGGCCAGAGTTGATACCACAAATCGAGGCTGAAGTCAACAAGCTTGAAGAAGCCGGCTTCATTCGAGAGGTGAAGTATCCCACATGGATTGCCAACATAGTCCCAGTAAGGAAAAAGAACGGACAGATCCGAGTCTGCGTCGACTACCGCGACCTGAATCAAGCATGTCCTAAAGATGACTTTCCTCTACCGATTACGGAGCTCATGGTGGATGCGACTACAGGGCATGAGGCTCTCTCCTTCATGGATGGATTCTCAGGTTACAACCAAATACGGATGGCACCGAAGGATGAAGAGCTCACCGCTTTCCGCACCCAAAAGGGAATTTACTGTTACAAGGTCATGCCCTTTGGACTCAAGAATGCTGGTGCCACATACCAGCGCGCGATGCAGAGGATCTTCGACGATATCCTCCATAAAATAGTTGAGTGCTATGTCGATGACCTCGTAGTAAAAACAAAGAAGAGAGCGGACCACTTGAGGGATCTTCGTTTTGTCTTCGACAAGCTAAGGAGATACCAGCTGAAAATGAATCCATTGAAGTGCGCATTCGGAGTCACTTCAGGAAAGTTCCTTGGATTCATCGTCCGCAATCGGGGCATTGAGATAGATCAAGCGAAGATCGTTGCCATTCAGAACATGCCAGAGCCTCGATCTCTCCACGACTTGAAGAGCCTCCAAGGTCGGCTTGCATACATCCGGAGGTTTATTTCTAACCTGGCAGGACGGTGTCACCCCTTTAGCAGGCTGATGAAGAAAGGCGTGCCATTCGAGTGGGACGAAGCCTGCAAGAACGCCTTCCGTAGCATCAAGGAATACCTCCTCAAGCCGCCTGTCTTAGCTGCACCGATCCCGGGGAAGCCATTGATCCTCTATATTGCAGCACAAGAGAAATCCTTAGGGGCCCTTCTTGCCCAAACCAATGATGAAGGGAAGGAGAATGCCCTCTACTACCTTAGTCGAACTCTGGTGGGAGCCGAGTTGAACTACTCTCCAATCGAGAAGATGTGCCTCGCTCTCATCTTCACCGCGAAGAAGCTCCGACACTACATGTTGGCGCACACAGTCCACCTTATCTCGAGAGCTGATCCCTTGAAGTACATCATGTCAAGGCCGGTACTATCAGGGAGACTAGCTAAATGGGCGTTGCTTCTCTCGGAGTTCGACATCATTTACGTTCCACAAAAGGCCGTAAAAGGACAAGCATTGGCTGACTTCTTAGCCGACCACCCGATTCCAGCTGATTGGGAGTTACATGAAGATCTTCCAGATTAAGAAGTTTTCGTTGTGGACCTTCTACCATCATGGCAAGTCTTCTTTGACGGGGCTGCCCGAAGAGATGGTGCAGGTGCGGGAGTCGTCTTTATCACTCCACAGAAAGACGTCCTGCCTTTCTCGTTCGTTCTCACTCATAAGTGCTCAAATAACGGAGTATCAAGCGCTCATCATTGCCTTGGAAATGGGCCTAGAAATGGAGCTTTCTCAACTCAAAGCGTATGGGGGGATTCCAAACTCGTGATCAACCAACTCTTGACGAAGTATGATGTGCGTCAGCCACACCTTATCCCTTACCATTATTGTGCGACACGACTCATGGGACAGTACGATGATATCACAATTGGGCACGTGCCAAGGCATGAGAACAAACAAGCTGACGCTCTCGCTAACTTGGCCGCTACAATGACCTTACCTACAGATGAGAAGAAGATAGTTCCCGTATGTCAAAGATGGGCCGTGTCGACGCCACCCCCTCCTATCAAAGTTGAGGGAGAGACAGAGAGTGTCTTTGTCTTCCACACTGAAATTGAAGATTGGAGACAGCCCCTCATCGACTACTTAGAACACGGAAAGCTGCCAGAAGACCCCAAGCGCAAGACAGAGATCCGTCGTCGTGCTCCTCGCTTCTTCTATCACAAGGACCAACTTTACCGACGCTCATTCAATGGAACCTTCATGACCTGTATTGGAGAAGGAGAAGTCGAGGAAGTCTTGCAACAAGCCCACTCAGGTGTATGTGGTGCTCACCAGTCGGGACCAAAGCTTCACGACCAAGTAAAGAGAATGGGATACTATTGGCCCACAATGGTGAAAGATGCGATAGAGTTTGCCAAGAGATACAAGCCATGTCAGTTTCATGGCGACTATATACGACAACCCCCTGAGCCACTCCATCCTACCGTAGCATCATGGCCATTCGACAATTGGGGCCTCGACGTAGTCGGTCCACTGCCAAAGTCCACAAAGCAACATCAGTACATCTTGGCGGCCACCGACTACTTCTCCAAATGGGCTGAAGCCGTCCCTCTCAAGGAAGTGAAGAAGGAGACTGTTGTCCATTTCCTCAAGAACCACATCATCTTCCGATATGGCATCCCTCGCTTCATCACCACGGACAATGGGAAGCCTTTCAAGAACAGCTTGATGAATCAGCTCTGCCTGAAATTCGGATTCAAAACAAGGTACTCCACCATGTACAATGCACCTGCCAACGGCTTGGCAGAAGCATTCAACAAGACCCTCTGCAAGTTGCTTGAGAAGGTTGTCTCCAAGTCCAAGAGGGACTGGCACGAGCGGATCGACGAAGCACTATGGGCATACCGCACCTCATGCCGGACTGCCACGGGGTTTACACCTTACTCTTTGGTGTACGGGGTTGAAGCTGTCCTTCCATTGGAGCTCCAAATCCCATCTCTACGGATTGCCATCCAAGAAGGTCTCACCGAAGAGGACAATGTTAAGTTACGGCTTGCCGAGCTTGAGGCCTTGGATGAAAAAAGGTTGCAGGCACAACAAAGGATTGATTGTTATCAAGCTCGCTTGTCTCGAGCTTTCAACAAGAGAGTCCGACTAAGATCATTGAAGGAAGGAGAGTTGGTCCTCGCAGTACGACGACCAATCATCCTTTCCCGACGCTCGGGCAAGAAGTTCGATCCAAAGTGGGATGGACCGCACGTTGTGAAGGAAGTCTACAGCAGTGGAGCCTACCTCCTCACCGAAACCAGAAGGCACACTACCAGGAAAGTCAGATAGCTTCTCCTCTGATTATAAAGAAAGAAAGCCCTCCCTTCATTCCCTTTTACAACATAGGAGGGAGGGGGGCCTATACTTCTGTACTCCCGGAACTCCTCACTGGCGCATCAGCAACTCTTTTAGAGCCGCAAACAAACAACCACTCGCTGGATACAGGCAGATCGAAAAGCCTCTTGTGTAAGTCGTCCTTCGTCCTAAAAAGCCCTCAGGTCCGGATACTATAATAGAGAAACTCGGGCTTCCCACCATAATTCTTGAGAACCTCGTCGGCATCCCAATCGAAAATACCTTTACTCTCTCTCTATAAAATAAGCCTTTCCCCCTTTACTTAGTAGGGCTTGAGGCAATAAGAATCTGAACTTATTGGAGCTGCTGCGGAGACAACATAATATAAGTCAATAGTTATAGTCTACAACCTCCCGCTTGAATTTGAATATTAGCCCTCGGAATCACAAGAAATAAGTGTTGGAGTGACGGGTTCGGTTTCCTCTGTAGCCAGTTCCAATTCATATTAGTCGATCGAGGGGTTCATGTTTCGAAGTGATAAGTGAAGTAATGCAATTGAAGCTGAGTCCACGGGCTACAGATAAGCCTTAGGGAGACCCCATAAACTAAGAAAGACCCCGAACCTAACCTCCTAACCTTACTACTTCCGTGGATTACCGAACCTACTCCTCTGCTTTGGTCAGTCACACAAGGCTATAAAATAGTAATAGAAAAACCATAAAAATAGTAAGTCGTCAGCATATCGTACGTAGGCGAAGCGAAGTAGGGCATCAATCCCGCCTTCCAGCACGCAATCGCCATCGGACCAAGCACGAAAGAAACGGTCTACTCAATTAGTGGGGGGGGGGGTGAAACCCCTGCTCAGTAAGAGGTAGAAAGCAAACAGACTAAGTAAGGAACCGGTCTTTCTTTTGTCGCTGTCGTACAATATCCATTGCCTCGTCGTTTAGCTATCGAAAGCCATTATTTTAGCCTTCCCCTGAACCTTAACCATATCTATGGCCTCGCGTATGTATTAGACAGCGAAATAGTCAAACATAAGCCAATCTCAGGCAATCAAAGGAACCCCCAAGCGTACCCTTATAGATAGGGCAAAAAAGAAAGGTTACCAATCTCCTAATCTACTCTTCCCCTCTGGAAGTTGATATGGAATCAATCATAATCGCGAGCATTCGTGTCATAAAGAACTGCAATAAGTGAGACTAAGAGCTTCCCAACAGAAGCAAAAGTTCAACGGCCTAACCTCCGTCTATGAACCTGACCTCGCCTGGGCTGATGGCATGGCATTTATTCCTTCTCTTATATTAAATAGGCAAAGCAGCACAAACAAAGGAAGTTACTTTTCTTTTTTTATTCAAATTCAATAGCTTACTTTATAGGGGCTTGGAGGGGGAGGGGAAAGTCTCGACAGCTACCATGTACCTATCGGGGGATGCCAAGTTGTGGTGGCGTACTCGATATGAAGATATTCAGAATGGGCGGTGTACCATCGACTCTTGGGAAGATCTCAAGAGAGAACTCAAGAACCAGTTCCTCCCCGAGCCCTATGTTGTGAGGAAGGGCGAGGGTTACTTTCAAGCAATAAGTAGGCGAAACTTGAGGCGGCTCCATCAGACAGGCACAGTTCGCGAGTACGTCAAGCAGTTCTCGGCCCTTATGTTGGACATCAAGGACATGCCATCTCGTCTTTTACAGGGAAAGACAGGCTATTCTACTTCTTGGAGGGACTAAAGCCTTGGGCCCAGGCCGAGTTGCAGCGGCAGCGTGTCCAGGACTTGGCTTCGGCTCAAGCAGCGGCTGAGCGATTGCCCTTTACCTTAAGCCTTCACGCCCATCGACCCTAACAAGAGGAAGGGGGCCTTGGACTTTATGGCATTCCGTATGAAGCTGGGATGGAAACGTCTTTATAGAGCTAAGGGGAAGGAGTCTCTTTCTGTCTGGAGGGGCTCATTTTTTCCTAAGAAAGTATGCTAATAATCTGCACTTATGCTTGGCCCATGAAGTTTATGGCTGCTCTAGAACCTGGAAGGAGATTTGTTCTGTGCTCAGGAGCATTATATCAGGATCAAAATGGCTCATTGGCAAAGGCAATAATATGGATTTCTGGCGAGATAATTGGCTCTCTTATATTCTTCTCATTGAAAGTGCCTCCCTCTTATTGACCAGGCCCGCTATCTGCCTTTAAGTGATAGGGGGGCTTCCCTAAAATGAATGAGATCCTTAAGGAGGATGGCACTTGGGATCTTAGCAGAGGAGATCCGGTAACTGAGAATGTCCTAGATAACATCGTTAACCGTGGTTTTCCCTTTCATCTAAAGAAGATCGAGTTGTCTGGACTAATGATCCCAAAGGTGTTTTTTCGGTTCAATCTGCTTGGAACAAGATCCGGCCCAGGGCTGGAAAGAAATTCTGGGCTAAGTTCGTTTGGAGTAGACACGTCCCGACTAAATTGAGCTTCTTTGCATGGAAGCTTATTCATGGAGGCATCTCAGTGGACGCCTTTATTCAGAAGATTGGAATTCGGCTTGCCAGCCGCTGCTCTTGCAGCATTAATAAAAAAAGTGCAAGCTTTAATCACCCTTTTGTGGAGAGCAATCTGGCTCGTGACATTTGGAACGTCTTTGAAAGTTTTTTCAATATCAGTGGGATGCAATTGGAATCTATCCATTCCAGAATATTAAGATGGTTCAGATCCGGGAGGAAAAAGACTCAAATCCATGCAACCATCGCCTTTCTTCCTTACGTTGTATCGTGGGAAATTTGGCTCGAGAAAAACAAAAGAAGGTTTGAAGATTCTTTCTCTAGTTCTGAGCATATCAAAAAGAAAGTGGTGAATTGGCTGAGAGACTGAACTTTTCTATTAAATGTTAACTCCCCGGGTTCATACATGGATTCCTTATCCCTAAAGTCGCTTAATATTGATCCTATCTGTGTTCGTTCTAAGAAGTCTCACAAAATGGATTACCCCTATGTTGAGTAAGGGGCTGGTGAGTTCAAACTTCACGTTGATGGGGCGTCGAGAGGAAATCCTGGTCTTAGCGGAGGAGCAGGCTACCGGATCAATAAGGGCTCGGGTCTTAAGGAACTCTTTTCAGGAGGCACTATAGAAGCCTATAGAGGTCCGAGAGGTAGTCCTCTGCTTTCCCATCTTTAATTTCCAAATCTTTTTTTGAATGGCAAGACAAAGGCCTTTTCAAATTCCTTGATTCGCCTGTAAGGGGGCAGAAGATAAATCAAATTAAGAGTGTTTATTATGGTCCGAAGAATCTCTCTCCAGCTATATTGTCAATCATCAATGAAGCTTCCGCTATCCCAAACAAAGGCATTCCTTGCCCCCCTACCCCTCTTATATTAGTTTAGTCATAAAGGAACTCAAGGAAAGCCTTTTGATATATGCGTCCCTCTTTACAAAGCTTAAGAAAGATCTTTTTACACCTTTTATATAATCTATAAAAAAAGCCATTCGTTCTCCCTCCGACATCTCATTCGAGATGGGATGGCTTATCAGTGAATCTATCAATCCCTCCCCCAACAACTGATGGCATTAGCCAATCGATGTCCTTCCATCCGTCCCTTAGCCGGGAACTTCCATCAATAGCTAGCAGGCAAGGGGAAGAGAACAAGCGCTAATATGTCTGTTTGACTTTTGACGTGAAAAGTCAAAAGATATATATGATGGTAGGTTTTTTAGCTGCAGCATCCGCATCCGAACCTAGTATCCTGCTTAGGGGCAGCAGAGAGAAAAGAGCTAGGGTGCCCTCGCCATTCTTCACTGTTCTAATGCTTTCTTCGGAGAGTTGTTCAACGGTGATGGATCAGAACGGGGATCTAAGTACGAAGCACCTTCAAAAGATAAGTGGCGATAGCGGCAGACAATTGTCTCGAAGGCCAAGGAAGCCCATCCAAGGCTTTCTTTGGAGAGTTGTCCAACAGTGATGGTCGCATCTCAGAATGGGGATCCAAGTACGAAGCACCTTAATCAAATATGTGACGATACACCTAATCTCAGCAGACAATTTCCCTTTCTCTCTTCTAATTGTAACAGGGTTTTTGTCTCGTCCGACGAAGATCGAAATAGAGAGAAGTGCAAAAGCGGTCAAGTCAGGAAGAGCAGTCGGTTGTCTCCGGAGAATTCGTTGAAGTCGAGGGAAGCGTTCTGAAGGCACTTACCTCATATGGCCTCCCCTAAGACGAATCGACTAGCAGGGAAGATGCGGAGAGCAGCCAGGTTTCAGACGAGGAGACTAGTTCCTACGATCATGAAGCAGTCACGCCCGTTTTCTCCCCGTGCCTCCGTCGTCTATATGATACCGATCAGGATGCCCGAGATGTGAAACCAAAGAAAAAGTTTGTTGACCTTATGCATTTATCTTCGGGAGTGAAGTCAAGACGAAAGGCTACGACTCTTCAGGCAAGGAGCTTGGGACGCTGCTGGGATCAGAAGGTCAAATCTGATTCTAGTGGTACCTTGACCGCCGCCCCCGAAACAGCAGCGGCGGTCAATAAAATACCCGGTGGGGAAGACGGCTAGGCCAAGTAAGTAGGCTAAACTCTGACTTATGCTAGTTAGAGCGTCTTGGAGCTAAGCTAACGCGGGGTCTGCTTTTCATTAGGATAATGCACACCCTCTGTGGTAAGAAAGGGGACAGGGACGACCTTCCCTTTATACGCGATCTACATAGAAAGATAGAAAGAGGTGAGGACCCCCCCCCTTTTTTTTTTAAGCGATATCTATTATATATACTTTATATATAAAGCTCTAGGATTGCGTAGGATTCTTCGGCTACCGCAGCGGCGGTCAAAGTAAAAGACCCAACCAACCCTAGCGCCTTACGAGAGGCCGACACCTCCCTCCCCTATCTCCAGTGTGGCTTGAAAGAAAACCACCTTGTTTTTGGCAATGAATGGAGTAGAGTATCAATGGATCGGCGGCACAGTAGAGTGATTCTGACTGAGACTCCCGCTTGATCTGTTTCGAGGCCCCCAGCTCTAGGCTAGGTATAGGCCTCTCTAGAAGTGGGTTGGAGGAGAAAGGGGAGTGGAGGCGGGCCCTTTCCACCGTTCGCATCTCTGTTCCAAACTATCAAATAACGACTTTTCCTCGTTCCCATTACTCCGCGGCCCATCTGCCTTTTCAATTGTCAACCCCGGCAACTTATGAGTGAGGCTTTCGGGGCTACCTACTTGACTTTAGGGCTAATGTATAATATAAAGCGAGCGAACATGGCCTATTAGTTTGAGGGCTGCTCGCCTTTTGAATAGAAGGAAGTGGGGGTGATTTCGGTAAACCGATGCATGAGCTGAGGCTCCCATGTCCCGCCGACCCTCCAAAAAAGTCAGGTCGTAAAACGGCTCATAGGGAGTCAGAAGCAAGCAGAGTCAAAGGCGGGTCAAACTCTAATAAGCAGGCAGAGGGGGAGACACATTCATGAAAAGTGAGAAGCCGTGCCTTACTCATAGGGGGGACTTACTTTATATGAATAGATCTGACTTACGGGTAACAGTAGGAACATCTATTAGTCCGTATCGTGGGTCTACTTGTTACAAAAGGCGAACATCCCCATTCCAAAACATTCACTTAGGTCCTCCGGCGGGCATCGAAAAGGGGACGAAAAGAGTCTATTTACCTTTACACAATATTCCGGAATGTATCACGGCCCTATCTATTCATCTTTTTCTAAAAAAAAAAAAAAAGAGTTCCGCATCTCTCCGGGGCCCGGGGAACAAATAGGCGTGGGGAAGAGGGAGAGGGGGGGCTACGAGCCCTCTCCCGTTGCTGTTCCCGGACCACCCACCCCTTCCTTCCCCTTCGCCCGGCCCGGTGAGGTCCGAAGAGATCAGATCTCTCGAACGAAGTTAAGTGATAGGAAGAGAAGACAGCTGGCGGGAGATCTATATTCATTACACCCGGCCCGGCGGGTATGGATCGAAGTCGGAAATTATCCATCCGCCCGCCAGCAGCAGAGGGGGCGTTATACGCGATGTGGCGAAAAAGACTGATTCAACGAGATATGCCTTGCCTGCATTAAGATTTAAAACTTGTCGTCCACTTCCAGGAAATGTTCGGAACAGAGAACTTACAATAATACAACGCCGCATTCTCCGAAGATTGAGGAACAAGAGGAGATCCATTAAGAGAAAGATTTATCCGAGACAAAATCTTAACAGTTACATCAAATCACAAACTACACGAAAGTTGCCCCTTTTTCATGGGGATTTACCCATCACAGAGATGCACAGAGGAACAGAACGAACTTCATATATCCCTTTTCCACTCAATCCAGAAACAAGATCGGACGTTATTCCGGTTCGTCTCCATTTTAGTGAAACTATTCCTCAAGCAAGGCAGCCGATAAGTCATCGAAGGGTTTGTGTGAATAATGGAATTGTAAGCATGACTCATTGGAAAGTGTCCCACGGTGATCTAATATCTTTTCAAGAAAATGACGCGAGAACCTGCGGTGAAGAAATCCGGAGATCTTTCTATATCGACATATCAGTTGAAAAAAGAATAGGAAAATTCCTGGATCACCCGGTAAGAATGTGGAGAAGAACCAAAACAGAATGGTTCCGCCTACTCAAAACTAAGAGGGGGTGCCGCCTACTACTCAAATCCCGGTTTTTGCAACAGTTGCGTTCTTCTATGCAAGAAGAAGACTTAGAAAGAACAAAGAAGTTTGGATCCGAAAAAGTATGCTTAGGCAGTTCCTTCGCGGAGCACAACAGAATGAAGAGGAATTTGTATCATTTAAAATTCATATTCTTATCGAGGAGAAGGAACGAGAAAAACCGAAATCTTCCTACTCGAACAAGAAGTCCTTTAGTGAAAAACTCTTCTTTATATAGTAATTCGACCTATTGCTCCGGATCCCCCCATCTGTTTACTAAGAAGAGAAGAATCAAAAGGATCGAACTACCTACTCATTATTCGGAGGTGAATCATAGAACACCAAAAGCTGTGGTATCTTATGGACCTAACATAGGTCACATCCCTCACGACATAAGATTGAAAGATCCAAACCTTCCTCTTCGGAGCGGAAACGGACGTGGCCAAAACATATAAGAAAAGATCGGCGTAGTCGCTCATAGGGACATATCCATCCGGATAGAGGATAGTCTAGATCGATTCAATGATAGATCTCTCTCCATATAGATAGGTATCTCCGTGGATAGAGATAAAGAGATAGGGATCCATCAATATATATATATATTTTGATATTTATATATATATTGATCTTGAAAAAAAAAAAAAGATTCCATTTTGCTTTTTTACGCGTTTTTCAATTATGACTTGCTTGGTCGGAGCGTAGACGAGCGAGCAGAGCCCAGGAAACAGGGAAGCCCGTCATAGAGCAGTCGACTAGAAGTAGAAGACAGCTGGCCTGAGAGAAGGCGGCCTCTCTCGGGAAACATGGCCAAATTTCTCTTCTTTCTTTTTTTTTTTATTTTAGTAGTTTTTTCATTTTCAGTGTCTCGGGGAAGGGGAAGGAAGTCATTCCCTATTCTGGCCCTTCCGGCCCATCAAGCTCGTCCTCGTGGACGGAGGATTCATTCGAGATGCGGGTCTTGTTAGAGCCCTTCTCCGAAACAGAGATGGAGGGGGGCCCCTTCCCCCCGGCAAGTGTTCCCGAGAGAGAGGGGGGACCGTCTCTTAGAGGACCAAGCGACGAACTCTATGGGGCCGTCCGCCCTTTCCTACCGGATGATTTAGGGGCAGCGTCGATGCCTACTGCTGCAGAGGGAGAGGGCGCTCCTCAAATGGAACCAGAGCAAGGCGTCTCACCCTATCCCTATCTTGATAATGAAGTCATTGGAGGGGATAGTGTGAAATCCATCCAAGAGCGCCTTCTGAGTCGCCATCTAGGTGGGATTACCCAGGATGTCTTGGATTCTACCCTAATCGACGCCCGGGATCGATTCGAGGTAAAAGTAGACATTCTGGCCCAAATGCCAGCCCTGGACCCAGGGCATCCTTGGATGGAACACGGGGCGCGGGCCCTTGAGAACTCCCGCACATCCACGGGGGAGCATTCCCACGAACAGCTGTTCCATATTTTGGAACAACTACGCAGGGACGGAGTAGAATCCGAGGCCTTTTCGGCTTTGAAAAACAAATTCTGGCCCTAACTGAGTCGATCGCAGAGAAAGGAGTGAGTGTGATTTGGATGTCAAACAAAGGATCTATAATCGTTTGGGAGCTATGCACGGCCCCTCTTTTTGTTTGCAGCAAAGGTGAATCTACTCAGGTAGATTTGAACGTTTTCATGGTCCGTTTCGAATTTTATTTCTCTTTGACCGAGCTCAGAGATTGTTCGGTCGTTCAGAGGTTCTTAGTTTCCCGCTCCTTAGTTCATCTCTCGGTAGAACAAGGCAAAAGCCTATGCGAGGGGTTCGAGGACCTGTTGGTCAAAGGAAAGGGAAAGGAAAGATGGAAACAGGGGAGTTGGCTGATAAAGATGGACAGTAACGATCGCGTAATATCAATTTCTCGGCCTCGTCATCGAAAGCGGCTTCCAATTGCTCGGAAATTCTCAGCTATATGGGGGGCTTGGATGGTGAGCAAAAACAATTGATCAAGAAGTTTGTCAACTTTCGCATGATCGATGGTAAAAGAACGAGAGTTCGTGCTATTGTTTATCACACTTTTCATCGCCCAGCTCGAACTGAACGCGATGTAATCAAACTTATGGTTGACGCCGTAGAGAATATAAAGCCCATATGCGAAGTGGAAAAAGTAGGAGTCGCAGGTACTATTTATGATGTCCCTGGGATTGTAGCCAGGGATCGTCAACAAACCTTAGCTATTCGTTGGATCCTTGGAGCAGCTTTCAAACGACGTATAAGCTACAGGATAAGCTTAGAGAAATGTTCATTTGCTGAGATACTGGATGCTTACCGAAAGAGGGGAATTGCACGTAAGAAAAGGGAGAATCTTCATGGACTGGCTTCCACCAATCGAAGTTTCGCGCATTTCAGATGGTGGTAAAGTGAGACCACATAAAGAGCTCTTCCTCATTCAGTCAGATTATTCAGTAAGATATGTAATGACCCTTTTCCTTTTTGAATCTTCATATAGAAAAAATTCCTCATACTCCCCCCTTCATTCATTGATAAGGAGGAATCCATAGGAGGCCCGCCCGTTATGCATTGCATGAAAGAACCTTTCTTTGTATGACTTCTCTTTTGCCTCAGGTCGAATGAATACGAAAGGGAGATCAATCAAATCAATAGGCCATGAATGAAGAAGTAGTGGGCCTTTCACCTTCTTTCTAGCGACTCGGGGAGCTGATAAATGCACTTCAAAGGGAGGGAAGAGAGCAGATGGCCAAAAGGAGTGGTCGGGCCTCTCCCTTTTTTTTTATAAATGAAAACAAAAAATGGTTTGATATGATATGACAGGTTTTGCTCTAACCGAAGCTATTGCATCGTTTGCCCCAATGATGGCGTTTCTGATCTCATCTGTATTCCGATCGAAGAAACGAAGTTTCATTCTTAGGAAAAGAAGGCCATGGTCGAATAGGGCATGTAAAACGCCCTCAGAAAGGGAATCAGTTTCACATGCCTTGGCCATGGGAAGGGGAGAGGTGAGGCGGGCCCCTTCACTTTCAGTCCGGCAGAGACTCTATTTGGAAAGTGAGATCACGGCCGGCTTTAAGAAGAGGGAAAGATCACTCCTAAATGCAGCCGTGATCTTATATACGAGATACCATCAGACGCGCCCCTGCCTCTTTCGCAGTCAAAACTCTCCTCTCCAGTGGGACCAGCCGGGCCAGAAGCCTCGTTTCCTTCAACTCATTCAAGCGATTCAGTCAGTAGGAAAGTCATCTCACTGAACATTGGATTATATACAACCTCGTGAACATTACAACAAAGAGGTCTGTGTTAAGCATATAGCCTGGATCAAAAAGAAAGTAAGATAAGGTAGCATAGCACGCTTGACAGCGCCTTGTTTACCGAGTTGCAATTGCGGAGTCCCCCAGCAAACGGAGCCATGAACCAAGCAGGAAGAGGAATTGAAGATAGAATGAGAGCTCAACAAGGCTCTGTTAGAGATATTATTGTCTATTGCTGTGTATTGTCATATAGTCTGTCTTTTCTTCTAGATTATGTGGCTCTGTGTCATATGACCCACTGTGTTGTTGTAATTTATATATAATAGGGATCAACCCTAATGAGAAGTCTTTTTGCTCATTCTCCAATTCTGGATTTGGTCAGGCTCGTGAAACCTTTACCGAGTTCCACGAGGAAGGTCCGATCTCAGCAAAGAAACACGAATTGGATGAAGAGGTCGAATGATTAGGAACTCGGAAATACGCTCGGTATGCAGATCGCACTACACTATTGGTTGTTGATCTTTCGTGGCGCGAGGGAAGGTGGGACTAGAGTAATTGCTTGAAAGCTCCTTCGTGATGCTGATTCCTATTTCGAGGAATTCCCTTGCCTTACAGTATTGTATCAGCGCGAAGCCTTTTCTCCTCTTTGTTGAATGGGTTGTTGGCGCTTCTACAGTTTCCCGAAGATTCTCAGTGGAAGTCTATTTTCGTTTGACTGTAAAGTCTCTCTCGCCTTTGTTGTTGCCGATGCTGTAGACAAGTCTTCGTTGGCTTGTTTCCGTGCCACCCTTCGGTTCCTGGCATCAATGGCAATAACTGTGTCTTTTAGCCCGATTCTAGGCGATTTGCTGCATAATCTTGCTACGGCTAGGAGTGAAATACAGGATCTGCTGTTGCTGAATGTCCTATGGATCTAAGGATCTGCTGTTGAGTAATTCATCCCCCTACAGGGTCCTCAGTCCTGTAATAGCTACTTATTACGTTTCCTCAGTTTTAGCTAAGAGTTTGCTTACTGATGCTGAGTACTCTAATTGCAACAAATTCTCCGCTTCCATATATCCAAGGGTACCGATTCCGGCAAGTGGAAGTGAGATTGAGTACATGTTAGGGGAGAAATGAATTGCCAATAACAAATTCTCCGCAATCATATTTCGTAAAAGAGTCTCGTTCTTGCTCGTGAGTCGTGCGGGGTAGGGATTGGAAGAATTGGGTTCGAATCCTGCTTGAGATTTGTATATAATATGGTATATAAAATGGTATGGTATCTAAATCAGAGTTCTGTATATACGCTATTAGATGAGCCTTTCTAAACCGCGGCTATTAAATTGCCGGTATTAGGCCTCTTTCCTTCCGATGAAAACCCCCACCCACACATTACAGGAAGTTTCAAACCGCCTTCTCGAGATAGATAGTTGGTCATAGAACGAGAATTCGTTTTCAACTCGAAAAAGAAGTACTGCTGCCTAACTAAACTCTTGCCACTCCTCCTGAAAGTTCTCAGGCATAAGGAAATTACATCCTTCTAACCGGAACCAGAAGAAGCCCTTACCCAGCACAGCAAGGGCAAGAGGAAGAAGCTATTCACCGTCACGTCAGTCTTCACTCCCTCCCTGATTAAAGGAGCTGCCCTTAGAGGCTAGTCCTCTTCCTATTAATCCTCTTTATTCCGTACTACCTCAATACTGTTAATCACGCGGTAATATCAAGTAAGATTCCTACTCTTCTCGCCAGCATACCATTACTAGTAGAAAGAGTGGGAATTCCATTCTATGCCCATGTTTACGTAAGAGAAAGGGCGGAAGCTACCTCTGAGGGGGTATAGCTTAACCTCTAGCTACCGATATGAGTCAATTTACAGGCTTTGGCCCCAAATTGCTAGCGTTTTCAGGTCTAAAATCGAGCATCGAATCAAGCAAGCAGGAAGTAATGAGTCTTTTGGTGGACCTGGAGGAATGTGTTGTTGAGTTGACTCGAGGGCATTCTGTTTTGATGGTTCTGGTAGTCATTCGGCTAAGAACAGCACTTACTGAATCTCGCTTTCATTGAAAATGAAGTCGATGAAATGCTCAAAAACGGATCAGCTTCAACGAGATTTCCACAACGAGAAAGTGGGAAAGAAGGTGCTATTTGTCACTGAACACTTAGCCAAACCCTCACATGATCCTTTCGCTTTATTAGAGTGATCCCGCCCTCTTTTAGGAACCGATAGCACTAATTCCCTTTTAGGCCAGTAGGGGGGCACTGCTGCTCAGAGCACCAACCCAATCTTGCTTGCTCAGCAATCTAGGTCCGTTCTGATCCACCAATCGAATTACAAACTCGATCATGCCCGCTCCCTAATGTGAATGAGCAGCGAAACCAGCTTTTTGGAAGATGTCTGCTGTGGGCCTTTCTTATGTTTTCCGGGCATATTGGTTCCTTTTGGGACAATTGGGAAATGTTTTTGGCAGTTCTCTCGTCTACCAATTCCACTGACCTACCCTTTCCCTTTGAACCGTAGGCATCTCTGACAGGTCTCTCTCCGACAGGACAAGCTGGAGTAGCAGTGGATGCTTGAAAGACCTGCTCCAATCCTTGTGAAAGACATAGGGAATAGGATAGATTCAGTCTAATATTTATAGATTCAGGCGGAAGGAAAGAGAGACAAAAGCGCAATCCCTCGAATGAAATGAAGAGACAAAGCAAGCTCCAACCAAGCCCCCAAAAGGGGCAGGGGAGGTGAGACAGAAGCTCGGAAGGGCAGCCCTCGTGCCTAAACGCCTAGATTGCTAAGAAGCAGCTGGAAGGAGAAGCAAGAGGAGCGGAAAGGGAGGGGGAGGGGGCTACCGTAAGAACAGCAATTTAAACAGCATTCTTGCTAAAGGAGAAGGGCGACAAAAGACGAGTACCACAAATAGTCATTTCACTTATTAGCTTATAAACAGCTAAGAAAGCTTCTAAAGCAAGAAGTAATATTGCGTAATGTAGTAGAGTCCTGTCCTTCTGAGTCGCTTGGGCAGTCTTAAGTGAGTATGGCTTGCTCATGCGGGGCTTTGGAAATAAATAAAGTAGTAAGAGTCGCGGCTAGAACCTTTTTTTGACACTTGACACTAAGAAACAGACAACAATGACACTGTGAAAAAAAAGAAAGGATCAAGACTCAAAGCACATCTTAGAACGTTCGTGTCTCACTCGCTTCGCTTTTCGGAAGTCAGACACTTACACTCCAACTTAAAAGAAATACTTCACAAGGGTTTGAGTAAGGAAATCCGATAAATAGAAACTGCTATGCCCGCCGGCACCCACCCGACGGGGTGCCCTCAAGCGCCGGGGGCTAAGTGCCACGTCCGGACTCTGCTCTTTTATTGCGTATATAAAGGCAATAAGATAACCTATTTAGCGAAAAAAGAGACATGACTCAAAAATAAATGCGTTGCAAGGAGCCCGACGCAGCCGACCGCCTTTCTCGTTGTTGAATAGGCTCTGCAAGACCTCTGCTTGTGCGTATTCCGCCCCATATGGTTATGGGCTTACAAACGAGAATCCCCCGTCAAAATAGGCGTCGACCCCTATGCGGGATCCCATTTTTGGAAGATTTAAGGAAAGACCTTGATTTCGGGCGTCGAAAGCCACTTCTCACTCTTCTCCCGAATCTGATTGTGGAACTGAAGACTATGTTTTCGCATTCAGACGAAGACAACAGATAGGGGATCCTCGGCAGAGTTAGTTGATCAGGTTGCGATCTTACCAACAAGATGAAAGACCCCGCTTTCAAGCTGTGTTGTGTTAGGGCTAAGTATGAGAAGTCGGCAGAAATAGGGTCAACAGCCAAAAAGACAGGGTTTGCATAAAATGAATGCAATCGTCGGACATTACTCTCCTAGGCAAGCAAATCGGGCCGAGAACTAGCTGCCATGCATAGATATATCTATCTTCTTCGGGTAAACATCTAGACCGACTGGGAATCGATCTAATGCTTTAGGGGGTTGTTAGTTAGTGGATTTGCGCACGCACGGTATCTGTATCTGACAAAACGCGCTAAAGCCGGATGCAGCTATCGAATCTCAACAAGCAAGCCGGCTGCTCCCCCTCGTTGAGCAATGGGGTGAGGCGATGTAATCCCTGACCAACAGGAGTCGGGATAAGGTCAATCGGCGAGATAAGGCTACGCTTAACGAAGATGAGATCTAGCAGCCCATTCATTTCAGTGAGTTCCGGGAGTGAAGAGAAGGGAGTGAGGGCAAAAGCTAGAGCAGGTTGACTCTCCCGATAGGTGGGTGAAGCTAAAGCTGATGCAGTGAACGATGCAGCAGTTGAAGCAATCACACCGATGCAGATTCAGCCTCGCATGTCTAATTGCTTACGAACTAAAATAAAAGCAGCCATCGTCTTCGTTTGCGTCTGCGTATACTCTGCGCTTTCCCTCTTAGCGTCTGTCTCTAGTGCTCGGCTTCGTACGGGCGCCTCACTTTCCCTGGATCTGTTCAGTTCCGGAACTAGTGCCTGCCCATGGAATCACTGCTTTTGCCGCTTGAAAGCTTGTCTAAAGGTCTCAATCTTTCTTAAGTTAAGAAGCCAGAGCAAGTGCATGTGAAAGTTCGCCTAATACTCGAATTGGGTTCTCCTTTCACTTTGACTTCGATCTCCTCTTTTTTTTTCTGTGCGTCTCCATACCTGAATAACTGGGCTTCGCTTTTTGCTAAAGAGTTTAGTACCCCCTCCCCCCGAGGGCTTCCTCCCAGCTCTAATTCACCACCCGGATACTACTAGAATAGAGCTTTCATTTGTACTCTTAATAGGGGAATGAAAGTGAGTGAAGTGCGGAACCTCGGGCGAGGCTGAACGATCTTCTCTTTAGAAGAGTAGATCGTTCGGTCCCTCACCCCGGGGACCTCACTGCACTGATTAGTTACACTTGTTCAAAAAAAACAAGCACGTCAAGAGGTAGGCTTCCTTCATAAATTGGGATTGGAGGTGAAACTTTCGTTTCATACAATAAATACCTTAACCAGAAAGCCAAAGGCAACGTAGATGAATTACTGAATGTGACTTGCTTGACTGGTTGAGAACGATGGGTGCAAAAGATTCCGAGTATCATATCCGCTAGGGCATGAGGGCGTGTTGGTTAGTTATGAAAACCTTCCTTATCCTCAAATAGGACTTCCATAGGGGTAGGGCACGAGCAACCTCATGTTCTCCTTTCGAGTATTGTTCACACAAAGGCGGAACACACCCACACACAACCGCAAGCGGCACACAAGACGGCAGTGATGGTATCTGCAAGTCCGTGGGATGGCGGAAACTAGAGGTACGCCAGAGGGGTACAGCGCTAGCCTCTTTTCCTGCGAGGAATCGCGTGACGGGAATTCTCGACTTTTTATGTTGATGCTTCGGATTCT
>NW_027518723.1:47500-77500 GCF_043159265.1 Tasmannia lanceolata | reverse complement strand
ATTAAGCCCAGCGAATTCAACTACTATTTTATGTTATTCTCCTGGATCACTTTCCGGACCAAGCCAAGAATGGAGTTGATCGAATTGTGATGCTCCATCTAGATGCAAAACTACGTGAATCGTTTTTCAAAGAGAAGGTGGATTGAGAAAAATGAAAATTGATACTGATATAGTATAGGGCCAAAAGTCATCAAAATTTCAATTTTGGAAACCTCTTTCTTACTGAAAATGCTGTTTCATCGAAAATCCCCGGGAAAATTGATTCTTTCGATTTGAACAATTCCCGTTCTCTTTTCAAAAGTCTTTGCTTCATTTCCCCACTAGGAAAGTCTAACCAATCTTTTTGAAAGATGAACTTTATCTTTGAAAATGGCATTCCTTACTTTTGACATTAGGATTGAATGAAATGTCTCAATGTTCAAGTTCGGAGTGGTGTACCATTGGTTCGCATACTAGTTTTGTTCAAAGCAAAGTGTAGGTCATCTCGGACAAGAACTACTACATTTCTTTTCTTACCAACAAGAGGGTCAAGCTCGGACATCCACACTCGCACTGGACGCACTCATATTCCTCTCTTTCTTGTCCACAATGAAGAAGTAGTTCTCGTGGTTCTAGCATTCCAGTGGACAGTTCCCACGCATTGAACTGATTGACTGAATCGAGTTTATAGCGTCGTAGTGAGTCTCTGGTTCCTTCATCAGTGGTAGTAGCTCTAGTCTCGTTAGTGAGGCTGACCGGCGAAGAAAGAAATGTTGGATGCTACCGATCCCAATCCGTCTATTCCTTACTCCACAACCCTATCCTTAGCAAGATAGTATCCATCCACCTCCCCGACACCGGTCGTTGAGACTGCTATCCGGAAATAGCCTCATCTTATACCGAAATCGGAGTTGGCGAGAGATTAGTACTTGACGAGTGGATGTCATCTCCTACCGCTGATTGAACGCTTCCCCGCCCCACCTGAACCGGCGACAGAATCGGACTAAGACTAAGCAAGATCCTTCCCTCCGGATGGGTAGGCGATCAATAGCCGGTGAAAGACATCTCCTGCTGAGCGAGGAGTTTTCATCCCCGCCATCCGTTCCTCGATCCGATGCCACCGATCCGCTTCTTTCTCCCCCGCCTTTCCCCCTACTAAAAAAGGCGGGTGAAGTGCTTTTTGAATCCAGAGATAAGAGACTGTTCGATGCCAGGAAACGACCCGGGAATGCCAACCTCCAAGAAGTGATGAATGATGCGATTATCCCGGGAACTGATTCCCCTTTCCGTCCATCTATTGATATTCCTGAGAACCCGCTTCAGTCGAGTCACCCCTTTCCACCCTTTCATACCTGACTAGAAAAACTATGGGTCAAACCAGCCTTCCCTCCCCTACCCCTAGCTGGATATCCTTTACTGCATCTCCTAAGAGCTGATGACGGAATGGACCACTCACCCTTATTCCCTGACCTCATATCGATATGTATAATTGACAGAAACCCAGTCTTTTGAGCATCAAGGCTCGATTCCTAGCCAGTATCTGATTCCCTCGGCATATCGGTGGGTGGCCGTGATGATGACCTACTCCTTTTGGAATGAATCCCTCGCTTTCTGTGGATCGACCCGCTACTGAATGATTGCCCTCTGATCCAAGAGCCTATATTCCCGACATGGCTGGTTCAGCACCTCTATTTCTACCCGAAAGAGATCCTATTTTTCAAGTTGGCCTTCCACCAGCTGCTGATGCGGTTATATAGCCAGCATTTCAGGCAGTATTTGAATAAGCCGGCCCAGCCGAGGATCCGATCAAGTACTGGTCCATAAAGCCGAAACCTTATCGCCTGGTTGCTCTAAGCTCTAAGCTCTAAGGTTGTGTATGGGTATGGGTATGGTATGCCTGAATGAGGAGAAGGTATTGGATCCGACGGTTAGGCGGGTGAAGCAAGAATAAATCTGATATTGTTCCCCCATGTTCTTATGAATCTTAATAAGAGGCACACGACCTTCTCCCTCTCCTTAACCATTCATTCTATAGGGCGAGTCCCTAAAGGGACTAGCAGTCGAGCTAAAGTCCCTAGAAGCGAGCAAGAGATACAGGAAGAATCGCTAAAAGCAGAGGAGCATGATCCCACCTTCCCTTCAGACTTCCCTTGCTTTCGCCTAGCTGTCTAGGGAGTGAATATTCGATTGATTTCATTCTGGTTTCGACCCTTGATCCTGTCGAGCCACCCCTCCCGACAATTCCTCATTTATCGATTTTATGCCAGCTGGTATGTCCGGTAAGAACGTCTCCAAAACCAAATCTTCATCGTCCCCTGCATCGTCTAGGACACTCCAAAACCTGAAAATGATCACGGGGAGGAGTGAAGTGAGAAGAGGCAAAGGATTTGGTCGAAACCGATCGAGGCGAGTCTCGACTTAAGAAAGTACCATCAAACAAGCGATGCTATACACGACATATACATAATGATAACGGTAACAAGACTTTCATGATCTTTTTCCTGATGAGAGGAAGACGCTATAGTCTCATCTCAATCCCACATGAAAAAAGCAAAATGGACAAGCATAGGTTCCTCATCATGGCATACGAGATCTGAATGAGTGATGGGGCACTTTGCATGCAATGCCAATGCATTAATCGATATGAATATCATGAAACATCTATAAAGTTATCAAGTTCTATGCCTATGTCACGAGGGTCTCACGAACAAGTTTTTAACACTACCTAGACACCTGGGCCGCAAATCTCATCACCCATCCCCCCCCCATCGAATGAAAGGCGGGTAATGGAAAAATCATTAGATTGGAATAGTTGCTGAAACATCTCCAGCGTCTCCACTGCCCACAGAACAATCGACTAGAAGACAGAGCAGAGCTGCGGAGGGACTTCAAGTATTCATGTTCAAGAGCAAGAGTCAGTAAGGTTTAGGCGAGTAAGGAGAGGAATAGATTCCCTTGTTTGGTACTAGAAGCAAGCTCGAACTACCAGAGAAATTGGGTGGGCCTAAAAAAAAAAAAAAGGGGGAATGTCAACGCATCTGGGAATAAACGATTGATCTCTATCAATAGACCTGCTAAAGACCCGAACCATAGAGTAGTTAGCACAGGTGCCACGGAGAGATATGTTTTTATATCTCGCATTGAAAATCCTCCTTCTTTATTGTAATACATATATGATCAGATGTATCTGTAGTTAAAGATCGCTTGTATTTGTACACGAAATCCCTAATCCCGAACGAAAATAGATATGTACAATAATCCGGTGGATGAGATCTACCTGTCCCTAAAACAGAAAAAGATGACCCCTTCTTACTGAGCATTACCGATAAATATTCATTTTTTTATACGTTAGGTTTCATATGTATATAATGATTTTATTATATGAAATCAAAAAGAAGAAATGGCAAGAGAAATTGTATATAGATGGAGGAAATAACGATGTGGAAAACAAGACAGGGATTCTCTACAATGACACTGTACAACAATTGAAAGGGATGTAGCGCAGCTTGGTAGCGCGTTTGTTTTGGGTACAAAATGTCACGGGTTCAAATCCTGTCATCCCTACCTATTACTTCTCCTATGGGCAGTAACGAGGGATCAATTGAGATCGATTCAAATTGGACATAATCTTTCATTTTATGATACTATATGCATGCGGGGGTACAAAAATCATCCTTTTCTTGACAGTCGTATCCCCTGTCGTAAGAAAGCGCTCTTAGTTCAGTTCGGTAGAACGTGGGTCTCCAAAACCCGATGTCGTAGGTTCAAATCCTACAGAGCGTGATTCTGTTCTTGTAATGTCGAATCACAAGAAAATAACTTCACTAACTTGAACTGCAACCTGAATTTGACCTCCTACAGATTAAGAAGGAGGTCAATCAAAAAAGAGATCTTACTCAATCAAAGGTCCAACTGATCGCCGCGTCTGTATTGTAAATATGCAGTTACGAATAATCCGGCCAAAGTAATAGGAATTAGACCTAAGACGATTCCAAATAGAAAAACTTCAATCATTTCAATTTGTTTGAAAGGGGATCAAAAGATTGGTAATCTCTATCCCTAAATCTTAATCCGAATCGCCCATGAATCTCAATGACCAAGAATTGGTAATTAACGCGGGAAGGAACTATAGAATATCTGAAATCTAACAGAAAGATTCATTTTGATGAATTATTCATTCAATTCATTTCAAATAAGTCGTATCTTGCTCAGACCAATCAATAGAGCTGGGGTTATAGTTGAAGCAGCTAGTATAAAACCGAAATAACTAGTTATAGTAGGCATGAAGGAGCTAAATGAGATACGTTCTTTTTTTTTATACATATGTTTATAAAGCACTTACCTAAGTTTCAATTTTTGCGAGATACGATGATAAGAAAAAATACCCATTGACAGAATCAGTTCCAATTGAAAGTTCTTGATTCATCAGTCATTATAGACGGCACTAACAAAGATAGAGTGGCAGAGGTAAAAAAAAAAAAAAGATTGATTTTATTCACGATCAGCTTTACTTGCTTCCCTCGCTTGATCGGTAGCTAAAGCCGACTTCCCAAGAGAAACAAGAGTATACTGAATTCCTCAAGCGAGTAGAACGCCGCAACTGGTACTTTCGGAGAGCGCTGGAACTTGACTATCGAAGGAACAGTTTGATTCTCTAAGCAAGCAGGTTTTGGTATTGGATTCCTCCTTCCTGACTTCATCTTCCAATCGTCGAATTGATCCGCTTACAGAATTTCCTTTAGAGCGTACCTTCCTAGCTACCGTAACAAGAACAAGGAAACTCTATCTTTTCTAATCCGCTTGCTGTCTCGGTTCGGCTATAAGCCTTTTGTTGCGAGTGTTGTGTACTAATACGATTCAAAGCCCGGAACAAGAACGGAAAGGGAACAGAAACATTCTCTTGGATCGTACGCTTAAAGAGCTTTGGTTTACGAACCTTCATCTTTCCATCTAGAAAGCAGCCCTTAAAGAAAGAAGAATTTGACTACGACTACCGGAAAGCAACAAACACTTTCTACGACGAGACCAAGAGTACTGGCACCCGTAACTTCACTAGCGACAAGATGGATTTCCCTAAGACGCTTGAGCTGAACGTGTTTCCGACTTTCACTAGCTCTACTCACGGGACTAGCTCTACTCAAGGACTAGACTGACTCGCCTACTCCCTACGCCCTACAACCCGAAAGACGGAACAAAGAGTTCTCTCTGCGGCTTAAGGCTCTGTCCTCTGTTCATAAGTTCAGTAGCCAAAGCTACAAGAAAGAGGGAATTTATCAAAGCGTGCCCCTGAGTACCGACACCCGAACTACTTGACTGACTGAACTGAGCTTGACGAGCTAAGTAGAATGAGTTTCTTGATTCATCCACACTTTCCATGACCTACTTTCCTTACTGAACTTACAGCTTGAACTGTTCTATTTCTACGAGTTGACGGACTGAGAGAACAAGTGGACTAAAGGCCAAGAAGAGGAGAGGAGAGAACGAGCCCTGATAACGCTTACCGCAAAGAACTGTTTTCTTTCTACGAGCTGCCCTACCTATACCGACACCCGGAAAGCAAGCTACGTTAGAGTTGGATTTATCCACTTGCCCTTGAAGCCGAAACTAGCTGTTTTCTTTCTCTTCCCGAGAGTTCCTTTGCTTGGGCTTCTTCCCGTGACGGAAGAAACTAGGTTCATAACGATAAAAGGAGTGAAACAAGCCTCAAACGGTTCTCTTTTCCTTGATTTTTTTCGCCCTTCCCCGGAAGAGGGAATTTCTTTGGATCAACCGAGTACCAAGCTCCTTTACTTACTAATAGGGCTTGCTTTACTAACAGCAGCACCTGCCGTGGGCTTTACTGACTAACGAGTTCTCTGACGGCACCTAAGCCTAGCTCCCGGAAAGAGATAGGTTTGATTCATCTGCCCTCTGCCGCTTACCGAAAGAACCTTCACTTACAGAACTTGCCATACTAATAAGGGCTTCAGATTCAAAGATGGAATTGAACACAAGGAAGAGAGATTCAAAACTGCGGCACCTTGACTAAAAAGCTATAGATAAGGGCCTCCCTTACTAATAGGGCTAGCCGCGGTTTGAGTTCGGCTTTAAAGGAGTTCCGCCTTGAATAACTAAAAAGGAGTCCAATGCCCGGAAAGAGTACAGGACAAAGAACAAAGACTCGTGATCTGCAACTGCAAGGTTGGTTTCATTCATCTTCTTTCCCTTAGCCACTAGCCCTGTTCCCAGAACCAGAACTTCACTAGCGAAAAGGACTTCTCTCTGAGCTTATCCTCTGAATCTCTCAACTAGCACTTATCCTTTCCCGTCACTCTCTCTTCTCAAAGTCACCGTCCCGCGAGCTTGCTTGCTTCTCGCTTTGAGATCCGCTTCCGACTTCGCTTAACTTGAACTTTCCAAAGCCAGAAGCGGATCTCAAACTCAAGCTAGAAGCCGAAAGCCCTTAACTGCTCCTGCTCGCTACTTGCCCACTTGCCCTTTTTTACAACTTTGACTAGCGCTTCCCGGCAAAGGAATTCTTTTTTCCCAAAGCCGACTTCCTTTATCGAGCGGCTCTTTCTGTTGACGATAAAAGCGATGAAAAGCTTGACCGAACGACTTTCCTTACGGAACTTGAACTTTCCTTACAGCTGGAACTAGTGGTTTCTCTCTGTTTTGAAACCGCCTTTCCCGAAGAGTGAATCAATCAAGACGCTGCATATAAATAAAGAGGGTTTCATCTACGACGAGACCAAGGACGGAAAGCCGAACCTAAAGATCTTTCATTTCACACTGTCTTCAAGAAGCACCGGAAGTCGAGAACAGAGAAAGAGCCGAAGAGAGAACAGAACAGACTAACCGACAACTGTTAGAGTTTAGTTTACCAAAGCCACCTCACGAGCTAACCGCAAAGAAAGGTTTGTATACGACCGGCCCTAGAGTACCGTAACTGAAACATTATCTGATCTACTTTCATTTTTTTCAACCTTCTCTCTTCCAAATCTTTCCTTCCCTCGAGTACCTGTAACCGCTGACCTAAATCAACTGCTTGCGTAGCCCCTCTCGGAACCGTTTATCTGCCTCGCTTACTGACTATCCCTACCGCAAAGAAGAGTTTTCTTACTGCTTCACTTGGAGTTGGTGTTCTCTCATCAAGCGCCTTACCCGATAGAGCCGCCTAGCTTAAAGAATTTCCTTCTTCCGACTTTCACTACGGTGCCGGCTTCTCTTCCCTGACGAGTGCCCAAGAGAACGAGTCGCCCTCGCAAGAATCCGCCCAAGCTTACCAAGAAAAGAAAGGAACATCAGACTTGTGTTCCTGAAATGAAAGGAACAAAAACCAAAGAATTAGCTGTTTGCAACAAAGGAAGCAGCAAGTGTAGGCGACCGGAGCAAGCAATGCCCTAAACGTAAGTCAAGCCGTTGTTAGCAGGTTGTTTGCTGCGCGCAACGGCTTGACTTAACTAATAGGGCATTGCTTGCGTAGCTTGCTTGCAGGGCTTTGAGAATGAAAGCTATAGATATCAGGCGTACCGCTTTAAGGATTTTCTACGACGCTGGAAAAGAAGGGACGCTTTCGCTTACCAAGAAAAGACTCTTCTTCCTTCACAAAGGAAGTGTGGTCAAACAATCCGCAATCTTTTGCTTCTCGCGAACGGAATTAAGGTTAAAATAAACTGGCAAATTTGGTCTGTAATAGTAGGAGTCCTGTCTGTCCTCTTGAATCAGACTGCTTCATTCTTTTCCCAGGCAAACGGGATATCATCCAGCCTCGAATCTGATGTTCCTTGATCAGTCAACAAAGCAAGCCAGGAGGGAAGGTATGGTAGTGAAGTCGAATGAAGAGAAGCCGTCAGGCGAACATAGGTTCAGTTCCAGTGGGGTACGTATCAAAGTCAGGAAACAAGCAAGGGGAATCGTAATCGTACTGAATCTATAAAGAAGGAAATCGTGTACTGAGCCCTTTCCCGATTCCTGATGCTACCCTTACCTTAGCAGTGATACAATACAGGAAGGGAGAGATCTCATTTCAAAGAAGAGAACCGTAGCTCACGGAGAAGATTAAGGACGGTATATCTGGGTCTAAGAAGACCCCTTTTCATCGTGCGTTATGGGAGCTGTTCGCAGTTGCCCTATGGGCCACACCAACCCTTGTTTATACTTGGTGCTAATGGAACTAGCCCATCTAAAGAGTCTAGATTATGGCCATTTGCCTTTGAATAAAGAGATTGGGCCTCGAGGTACATCATGCCGCTCTTTTGTTTTTTCTTCTTTCCTCGGGTTGAGTATCCCCAAAAGGGTGAAGACTCACCTTACTTTCCATCTTTTTCGTGGTCAGTCTACCAACATTTAGACTCTACTGACTCGATTTACTGTCAGGCGGCCGCGACCTTAACTTCTATGTTAAGTTTCTCTTATAAAACTTGCATGGGAGTTCTGCGTCGGGGTCGACCCATGACGGACGATGAATTAATGGCGGAGTACCCCGTAGGGAGACTCGGCTTCAAGGAGAAGGGAGCAGGTAAGGTTCGCGTTTTCGCTATACCTAATGCGCTTAAACAGGCGCTTCCGCGGCCGGCTTATGATTGGTGTATGGAGGTTATAAATACTATCCCTATTCATGGTACTTTTCATCTGCATAAAACCTCTGGAGCGGTTAAGGAAGATAGTCAAGTTATTTAGTTATGACTTATCTTCTGCAATTGACCGTTTCCCACTCAATGCAATGTTCAGAGTGTCATAATTCCAAATCTTTGAAATTATGAAGAAACGGCCTTTGCCTGGGTTGTTTCTGGTCTTGGAACGAGTGTATTTTCCGCCCCCGCGAGTAAACAACGCGGTGTCGGTCAAAAATTCGTTTGTTTCAATGCGCCTTTAGGCTATCTCTCTTCCTGGCCGCTTTTCGCACTTTCCCACCATGTTATTGTGTGGTACTGTGCCAATCAAGTATATCCGGGTCGTTTGTTTCGTGATTATGCTCTCCTCGGTGATGATATCGTTATCGGCGATGAGCGTGTTGCGGAAGTTTACCGACACGTCATGGACCGTCTGGGTGCTAAGATATCTTTCGCAAATACTATTACCTCAGATTGTGGTGGACTTGAGTTTGCGAAGAAATTTCGCATTCACGACAGGGAGTTATCTCCTTTGTCGTTGAAAATGATTCGGTCCATTCGATTCAGCGTGGCTCTTATGCCTGTGTTGAAATCAATTGGATGTTCTTCCCTTCAGGTCTCTTTGAGGCTTAAAGGGGCTGGCTACAGGCGGTATTCGTCTTCGGCTACGGATTTCCATCCTCAATATAACCGACACTGGTATAGGCACGTTTTGGTGGCCTTCTCGCCTGGTGGAATCATATCACTACCGTTTCCTATCTGGTTAGGTTTTCCAGATGGGTTAGTAGTTAATTGCTATCACCTTGGTATGGTGCGGTATTTTATTTTGGAGTCGTGTCGTCCAGATGACAAGTATTTGTTGTCTGTGCGGGATGATTTGGAGCGTAAGCTCACTGAAGAAGGGGACTTCTACGTGAAGAAAGTCATGCTCAGATATTGGGTGGAATCTCTCGTACGATATGTCCGGTGGTATGAGGAAGCCTGTTGTGACTTCACTTTACCTTTGGAACAACTATTAGATCCACCCGCGGTTTGTCTACGTCCTGATCGGAAAGACCAGTTAAGTAAGTTTCACAAATATGGTCTGATGTTCAGATGTTATGGCTTAATCCGTCAGCGTCGCTGTCCGCTACCTTTAATGGGCAGCGCTGTGCGATTGAATGTTGAAGTTGTGCAATCTCGTCTTTGGTTAAGGGCCAACTCTTGGTTGGAGTTGGTTTAACGGACCGAAGAGTGCCACTACGAGTTGTTTCATTATGTAAATACCGAAAATAACTTGTCGTGGGAGCAGCCAAAAAAGAAGAGACATGAATTCATTGAACAACAAAGAAAGAAATATCGTAATTAATTAGATTTAGGTCGTACCTTATTCTATTCCCCCTATCTTTAGTCAGGAATAGCGGTCCGGTAAGATGAACATCCCCAATGCTGTATTCCCAGTCTGTTTTCTCTGTTAACAACAGGGTCCCTTGGTTGTTGAACAACAAGAAATTCCCCTATTCAACTAAAAAAATGAGAGGATAATACAAATCGTGCTAAAGGAACGAAGCATGTTGCCCCTTTTTTATAGGTTCACATCAGGAAAACCCGAACTACGACTCCCTCTGACTAGTGCATTACAACAAGAAGAACTGCAAGGCCAAGGCAATCATTGATATGCCACCAACCACCCCCTTACTCAACATAGGGTCAAAGAGCGGGTTCAGTCGGAGTCTCAACTACCACACAACTACTATACCACTAGCACTCCACGAGTGGATTAGTTGAGTGACTAGACTGAGACTCTCTTTGATATCAATCACTAAACTAAACAAAGTTGCAAAAATAAATAATAAGAGAATCAATGTTCAGTAGTACGCCCTGTTCTCGAAAGCCGAAGAGCAGCTAAACTAAGCAACTTGTTGGGAGATTAGGCGGCAGTTGAAAGAGCTGCTCGAAAGCCCCTTGTTTTTTAGTATTTTTCTAAAACTAATAAAGGAAAGAAAGAAGGCCGGCCGTTATGGCCAATTAAGCAAACCACGAGCAATTCGTCTACTTTGACTTACCGCACGACACCACTTTCTTCTTTCATATAGAAACAGAAAGAAAGGATCCTCCAAAGAAAGATAGAGAAGAGATAGGCTCAGCCGCATCCCATCCATCCACACGACACGATAGCTTAAGCAAAGAGTAGAGAGAGCTAAGCTATAAAAAAAAAACTTTTGATAAGCAAGCGTACCTCCGGCCTACCATACACTAGTCTAAATAAATCTTTGATTTGTGTGTGTTGTTCAATTTGAAGGTGGTTTTGCTCTAAGGTATCTGCTTGCCTTGTCTTTTTCTTAGATTTCGGAACGCTTTAAATATAGTTAGTATGCACGATATTCTTAAAATAAGCGATAACATCTTTTTCATTTTGGCAACAACAATATAAAGCTAAATATGTTTGCATCTTAGGAAGGAGTGCTTTTTAAAATGCATTGTTTGGGTGGTCCACCGACAGGGGTAACCTCCAGCAATTGAAAGAAAATTGCGAACGGGAAAAATGAGGATGTTTGACACCTCGATTGTCCCGAAGCCCTCTCATGCGAATTAAATCAACTTAGACAATGTTTTGTCCGGTTTCACTGAAGGAATGATTCAAAAACTGAAATTGGCCGACACCTTCGCGCGCATATGTACCACTTCTTACTCATGCTATTTGGGATTCTCATTTTTGTCAACCAGCTGTAGAAGCCTTTACTCGAGGAATTGGTGCTCAATACAACTGATGCGCTCCATTTATGAATATGAAAAACTTGAGCGAGTGAAGCGGGAAGTTGAAGTGGATCGAGATCGGGAGATTGGTTGAGCGGTCACGTATGCAATCTCGAGGTTTTAGTCAATTAGCGATTACACTGCGGAACCAGCAACTTGTTAGGAGTAGGGGAAAGTGCTCGGTGATGCGCGGATATAAGAAGGAAAACGTCCGCTACACTTGAGTCGGTTAGCAAGTGGATTGCACGCCCATTTGAGAGGTGGGAAGGAAAGAGCTTCGGCAGTTCCATCAACAGTAAATATAGGAAGCAAGGTCAAGCGAAGAAGCAAGGGAAGGAGTGGTTGGTCACCTGGTCAGTGGTAGCGTGGAGACCAAGTCGAGTGAGCCCTAAGCGGCCTTAATAAGCAGTGGAATCCCGCGCCTCTCCTCTTTTTCTTGGGTCTATCACCTCCACTCACTAATCTCTGTCTCCTTCGTGTCTGTCTTCCGGTTGATGATGAACTTTTTGTCTTCTTAGGCGTAGGTGTAGGTGCTCTTCTCTTATTCGTATGATAAGTATATGTAGGAGTGGAACCTCTTGAAGAGCTTTTCCTTACCTCTGTCCCTTAGCCTCTCTGTCCCTTAGCCAATCAAGCCTTACTTTCCCTTTTCTTCTTTTGTTTCCTGCCCCGGTCAGCTTTTCTTTGGTCTATCTCCGCGGGTCACTAAACTAACCTTCTCTGGTCCGCTTTGGCTATTGAACTAATCTTCTTCGAACCCCCAGGCCGAACTCGGAAAGTCCAACCAATGTATGATACACCCGACACTGCAACCGTCTCTTCAATCGGGTCAAGCCTGCCATCGAACCCCCCAGGCCCCAAGCCAGTCAGTTTGACCAGGAATGCCTGCGAACGGTATAATTATGAATAAGAAGAGCAACCGGTAAACGAGTGCGAAGGGAGCGAAGGTTACGAAGCGAGTTTTTCTATCTAAATTCAATTACGACATAAATAAAATGTAAAATTATTGAGTAGTCTACTTCCCCTCGAATGATGAATCCCTTTAAAGGAATACCTTGGAACTCATAAGGGATTTACTTGTCTATGTATCGTTCCATTCGATCTTTGAGGTCCCTACTTCACCTCGACGGTTATGCCATGATGTCCCTTGAAGCATATATGCGATGGATAGACTCCTGTAACCATGTCATATTTGTTTACTTGAACAGAAAACAGAATTCAACACGAGCGAGTGGATTTGATAATGGACGCCCGGGTGCAGCGCTGTAACTTCAGTCTCTCAGTCTTTATTGAAACCGGGGATCCCGGCTACCTTACCTCATGGGAGAGAGCCCTTCTCATATCCCCAGTGTATTCAAACTCGCTCTTGGGAGGTTAGCTTCCCGTTGTTCTCCGGGCGTCACCCTTTCTATCACGATGTGGGTTGACCGCACCGTCCCTGGGATCCCATGTCCAAAAGGCGGCTATAGGATGCTTTCGGGTCGGGTCTTATTGTTCAGTCCTAAACCCTGTTTCATTGTTGGGAAGTCGAATGGGAAGGAAGGAGGGACCTCGGAGTCCACCAATAGAGCGTAAGATTCACCAATATCAATCACTTTTGATTGCTTTGAGAAGAATGCCACGTAAGAGGGCCCCACATCTATGTATGAGATTGGTGGTTATTGGACCAAGCTGCTCCCTATCGGGGGAGAATACCTGCAAGACGGATAGATTGCTCGGTGTCGAAGCCCAAATATTCCCCAGGTGCGGACAAACATTTGAATCCAGGTCGACCCTCCGGAGCTGGAGCCACCGAACCAGCCGAGAACCCGAAGGAAGCAGAACTAGGACTCGATCCTGACCCCACGCGACCTGGTAATTGGCTGCTGGAAAAGCACTTGAATGCTACTTACAACGTTTCCACCAATTATCTATTAGGGGCTCTCACTGAGGTTCGAACTTTTGCCTAAGGCAAAAGGGAAAGGGGGTCAACGTGCATGTCATATACGATTGAACGAACGATTGAATGAGATAGATCGGGTGATCACTCCCTTCCATTCGAACCACACCTGCAGCACACCCACCGGGCTGCTCAATACCATAAGTGGAATATTTCCCAAACATCCCAAGGGGGATAGGAACGTACTGAATCAACGGGCAGGCAGACAGGACTAGTAGGACTTTAGCGAACGAGCAATCTCCAATTCCCGCTAATCACTCAACCAAGTCTCCTCCAGCGAACCAGCCAGCCGAGTGGTTTTCGAGTTTCTTGATCCCGGGAGATGGCGGGGCAAGAGGTCTAAAGGCTCAGAGACAAAGGATCAATGTGAACGATGGATTGGATGTGAGTCGATCGAGCTACCCAGAGACCCCGCGTTCACTCCGCATTCCGAGGGGGAGAGATGCAAATAACCTTTTCAAGAAGGGAATGCGCGAGACCCCCTAAACCCGAATTCTTTCCAATTTCTCTATAAAGAAACGTGGGGCGACTTGGTTGAGGTATTAACATAGCCTCTTTTTTACTTGAGTTTCGAGCGTTTCGTAACTAGCTTTCGTTTCGGGATTCGTTTCGATAAGAGTGGAGAGAAGACGTCACGCTTAATATGATATGAAAGAGTTTCGACTTTCGTTTAGAGAAGAGAAGAAGACTTCTAAATAGATAGGAAACGGACTTAGAAAAGAGCCGGAAAGGCTTTTTTGAGCTGGATAGGACAGGGACAGGCCTAAATGTAGAAAGTGGACTAGTGCTATAAATAGGATTTAGGGATCCAACTAATGGTGATGAAAGAGATGTTAACAGCAGCATTAGTCTCAAATAGGCCGCAAGCGAGGGACACAGCTTCAACCCGAGTAGCTAATGCCTATGTCCCGAGCGAGGACTTCTTTACCCCCCGCTCCGGTACTCAAGCGGTATTGATGAAAATCTCTTCTTTGGTCAGGCCCGTACTCAAGCTCAAGCAGAGGTATCAAATCATATCCGTTCCTTCCGATGCGATATCTGGTATCCGATTCTATCTCTTGGCTAGGGCCTTACGTAATAGGGCAGATACTGATCTCTGTTTCGCGTGTGTACTCTAGATCCGATATCCGATATGCGCTTGGGTTAAGAAAGAAGCTCTTCCTTTTCAGGACTTTTAAACCGGGCAGGCAATAAGCTATTCCTTTCTTGGCTGGCAAAGAGAGATGCGCTTCCTTTTCCGGACAGTACGGGCAAGGTAATAACAGATATCTCCTTCATTCAGGGAGGGCAATCCGATTCCCTTCATAGCTAGGTTAAGAAACTCTTCGCGTGCGTTCTTTAGATTCGATATCCGATATCAGCTTTCCTTGACATGGCAGGTAAGCTTCCCTTGGCATGGCAGGTCAAATATCCTTTCCTTCTGGGCTAGGCTAATCAATCTATCACTTATGGAAGGGAGGGGGGATATACTTCACACTAACCCATTCAATGAAAACAGTTCACAAAGTGTCTTTTTTTTGAGTCCCGGCCCGGCACATGCCCTACCAAAAGCAATCGGTGTTTGAGGCGGGAGTGCAAAAAGGTAAGTAAAGACCGGTCAATAGCCAAAAGCAAGGGAAGGCAGGGTGGCAAGCCCGAGAGAAGCGACCGAGTCACGTATTGGCAGGAGGACAGGAGTCAGAGAGATGCCAGTCAGTGTATGAGGGAGAGCAGCCAGGTAGGGACAGGGAATCTTGAACTTATGAGTGGAACCGTTAAGGTAAGGAAATTTAGGTATAAGGACATAAAGGCACTTTTATAAAAGGGAGAAAAAGGACATCATAGGGAGGCTTATTAGAACAGGTTAGTTAAGGTTAGAAATAGCACAGGGAAAGAAAGGATAAGAACATATCGGATAAAAGGGTGGATTTGGAAAGATTTTGAATAGAGGGTGGAGAAGGAAAGAAGATGACAGAGGGGGTGGGTGAGATACAGAGAAGGAACCGTGGGGCGGGGATTTGGACAGAGAAGTCAAGATTTTGAATAGGGGGTTGAAGGACTGAGAAGGTTTAGGATAAGGATTCAGTCTCGCAACATCGCGATAAGGATGTTGTCTCGCTTTTATTCGCGAGCAAGGTTGAAGAAATGGAAGTAGGAAGGAGTGTGTTCAAGCTTCGTAACCGCACACGACCTAAAGGGAACCGAAGGCTTGCTCGACCAAGTAGCCTGAGCGTCAGGTTGTTTTCGGATAGAGAAATTGTGGAGTCGTTCTACAGCCTGGTCGGTCTACCTATCTACCCCCCTCTCCTTAGTTGGCATCATTCCTATCAACCAGCAGGAAGTCTCAACAAGCGGGACAAGTCCGGTCTAAGATGTTTGAAGTATCGGCATGAGCGAGCACAAGACCGGGCACTCGATGAGCAAGGGAAAGCGACGGAACTCAATGAACAACTGACCGGGGGGGAATCTTTCTGTCATTTATGTCCGGTCCTACCGTCGTCGAGATTGAAGGAGGGACCTCCGCTGGTAGTACCAATAGAGATGTGGGCCACTCTACCCAAGGGTGAATGTATCGGTTCTTGGGAGAATCAGCTATCGATGGAGGGTAGGGTCCCCCAGGGACGGAGTCACTCGCCCTAATGACTAAAGGGAAGGCTATCACATATCCTACCCTTTGGGGTAGGGAGAGGGCAACACCTTTATGGTGTTAATCCCCGGGCAAGGTTGAGAATGTCATTCATATGGTTCTCGGGCTCAGAGGTAGTGGTGTACGCAACACCTCCATAGTCCTTGCTACCCCCTGTTAGTGTAGCGGCATTCCCTTGCCGTCTTGTTTCTGGGTTTCGTGCCACATACATACATTGTCGTTACTGACGGGCGTAGACGGACCTTCCTTCCAACCAAGAAGGCTCCGTAACAGCGGGGAGTCGACACTATATATAAGATGTGTTGGTCGAATCCAATAGAGCTTATTCGACATAGAGGGAGGGGTGGTACGGTCAAGCTTCTTCCCCGGGGTCCGCTAATGAGTTGGAGGGGGGAAACGTAACGTCGAGTCCCCATCGTAATCATCCTTTCTTTCAGGCATACAGTGGTACTAGGAAAGCAGAAGCATCAAAGGGAACAACAAAATAGCTCTTGAGGAAGGCCATATCCTTATCAATAAATGATAGGTAGGCGCCCTTCCTATAAGCTTCTTTCGAATTCCTGTCTCTCATCAATAGGAGGCGGGGGCTTCTTTCTCACACCATCACTGGGCTAGGGTGTTCAATGTTAGGTGTACCCCGAAACATTATTATTGGGGTAGGACAGCCGCTCTATCATCCGGATCCCACTCACTAGCAAATAGGTACCATGGCAGAGGAGGGACATTAGAGATAGGGTGTGCCGCCGCCCTTGAAACCGAACCTTCTTTATCATGATTTGACCCGAACCGACCCTTCCTGAAAAAGATAGGCGATCCAGCTTCCCACCCAGACCCAACAGAGTCTTGTTCGACCCTCGTCCGATTCGATACATTCCTTCTATCCCATCTGCTCGGCTACGGATATCTGCTCTACAGCGAGTGATGGAGCTTCGAGTATCCATTCCATCTATAAGGTTCCGGGAAAGAGGGATAGACTAGATGTGATATGGAGCAAGGTTTGGAACCCTCCATCCATAGTTTAGAAGTCCCTGAGGGAGGGGGACACGGGTATTGACTAAAGAAAAGAATAGATATATATAGGCAAGTTGCCCTTATATATCTTTCTTCATCGAAGAAGGCGCCTTCTGAGCGGTTTGGTCGGAAAGATATGTCCTCTCTTCCGGTAATACGTCCTCCAGCCCTTCCTGCTCATCTGGAAACTCTCGCAAAGTATCATCCCGCTTGGATAGCGAAGTAAGCAATCAAAGGGCTGACATTAGCGAGCACTCATAGCGTCCTTGCTTTCTCGATATCAGTAATTAACTTCGTTACCTTCTGGTAGGTGCAAGCAATAAAAGGAATATAATTTCAATAATATCATTCCAATCAGTAAAGAAAGCTCTTCGAGCTTCCCTTAATGATATATCGAAATATCTATTTTTTCATTCAAGGTTATGGAAGTTTAGTAAAGTCTTCGCCTCCTTGTGAAGCGTGCGTCATCTCTTGTTTGAATTGAAGGCATCTCAATTACTACCGCTCCGTGGGGCCTCTCCGACCTTGGTTTAGTCTGATTTCACGCGAACTGCTAATGCGGCTGTGGCTGGTTGAGGTACCACTCGTCTTGGCCTCTTTTCGCTCTAACGCACCACTTGTTGGTGTGGTATTGTGCAGATAAGGGCTACGCTCCTGGTGTTCGCTTTACTAACTATGCGATACTAGGGGATGATGTTGTGATTGCTGATAAGGCAGTCGCGCATCAGTACCTCCATGTGCTAGGTCTCTTAGGGGTTAAAATATCTGAAGCTAAATCCTTAATATCTAGCACTGGCGCTGCCGAGTTCGCTAAGCGGTTTCTCATCAGAGGTCTAACTGTTGATTTGTCACCAGTTTCAATAAGATCTCTGTTATCATGTCATCACCCTTACGGGTTGATGGCGATAGCCGAGTTAAACGACGTTCACCGAGTGTAGAACGCTAGCTACCTGATTTGCCTGATGTCGGAAGGCTTAGCTTGCTTCACAGTACTTCTCTGCCTAATGTCGATGGGGAGCCGCAAGGCCCAGTTCTTTCTCACTGAGGGGTTGGTGCTTCCAACACCAGCTTCCCAATAACCCGATAGGGAATCAACGACCACAGCTCTTGTTACGCAATCACGCACGGGCTGGTCCCAAGATGCTAATCTCGTTCATCTTCCCCTCTTGCTATGAGAACAGGGTTGCTTGGCGCACACACCCCCTTGTTCGTTCTCTTGGCTTGATTTCCCCTACGCCCAGGTCTCCTAACCTAAGCTTCGGAACGTTAACCCGACAAGGATGAAAAGCTACATGTTCCGCTTCTCCTGTTAGTTAGAGAGGAGCAGAGACCGCCCTATCTTGTTGGTTCTTTTTCTTTCGAACCTTAACCATGAAAGTCAGTCAATGTTGGCTTCCTCGATTACACAGTTGACCACACGTATTCAACGGTAGGGAGTAACACCTTCTGTTTACAATTTTGAAGTCAATTCCAGAGATACTCATCGAGTGGACCATACCAAGGAAGATAGAAAGCTCCTTCTTCGCTTGTGGCGTCTGGTTCCCATCCATGGAAATACAGACGATTCACGATTCTCCACAGGTGATTCACTCTATTCTTAGCTAGCGAGGTCGGATGTGTCTTTCTCTTGCGACTAGTTGAGTTGACCTTGCCTTAGAGAGATTAGATTGGCTATCCCGCGCTTGTTCACGAGAAGGACAAGGAGATCAAAAGCTAGCCCCAAAAGGCTTGGTCTTACATCTGATCCCGAACTCAGTAAGAAGCCAGACCAGAAGGGCTCTGTAGATCATGAAAATGCGTCTTCAGGTGATTCCTCATCTGCTTCCTTTTTCGTTACTTTCTCTGGGCTAGGGTTATGGCTTGGGTCGATCAATCTCCCTTCAATCTACCGACTAGCCCCAGGTCACAAGCTGGTAAACGTCTGGGCAGAGTATTCACTATTCACCGAAGCCCTAGTCACGTAGGATCAGGATCAACTAAAGAGCTAGCTTTAGACCTTCGGGGCACCTTGCTTCACGCCAGTAATCCACTATCTTCTGAAATACCTATTTATGATTTAAAGACGACAGATTTCGAACCTTCAGAGGTAGAGCCGTCTATCTCCTTTCCCTTATGGTAGAGCCAAGTCCCTATGGCCAATCCCCCTTCAATGCGAGTTGCGGATTCTTCCCTCTACGGATCAGCGTGCTTGGCCTTCAGGAAAGGAAGTCGTTTCAGTCAGACTAAAGGCTACTCAAACTCTTGAACAAGCGGGGCATCTCCTCGAGTTGCGAAAGGGGCTGCAGGTTCAATTTCGGGTGTTCGTTATGCTACTGAAGTGTCTCAAGCTGCTCAGTACTCCCCTTCCTTAAATACTTCTTGAGGTGAGAAAGACGTACCGATTGAAGAGTGAAAGTACCCCCTAAAGCCTTTTTTCTTTGTCAGAGGAGATCTTTCTTCTAATAAGTTGGTGAGTCACCTTATTGTTCCAAGCTCGGCTAGCAGTAGCCCGGAAAGCGAAGCCTTCAGTTCTTGCGTGATCTAACTAACCAATTTCTTTCTTTAAACAGACAGACGGATACGTAGTGGAATAAGGCGCTGCCACTATAGGTGCGAGTAAGCTGACTGGGCTAACCTCAGATTATAGGTCAATAAGTGAGACAGAGGTTACTAAAGACAGGGAAAGGCGAGAAAGCAAGTCCATCAAAAGAAGTCCATTCCATTCTGCATTCCTTTACTTGGAAGACTAAACCCGCGCCTTACCTAGGGCTGCAAGTAAGGACTTCACATCCGGATTGGACAGCAAAGACTGGAACTAATCAAGTCGGAAAGTTGGCTTGACCGGGTGGAAGAGTCAAGATAGTCAAAGGCTTACTTTACATAAGAAGAGGATTCAATCCGGGCATATGGCTAGATGCCTAATACGAGCTGAACCTTCCTTTTTCTATCAACCCGAATCGAGAACCATCGGGGTCTCACTAGACAGGTCAGTACAGGAAAGCGATACAGGTCAGTAGCGATCCAAAGCGGTAGGGGATTGTCGCCTATCGGCTTATGTTGGTGTAAGATTAAGATACGGAGCAAGTGGTGCGAGTGGAGCGAAGGTAACCTCCAACAGAGCGGCATTCTATGTTGCCAGGCGACGAAGACTTATTTTCAAGGGAAAAGCCCTGAGCTACATTTCCATGTTGCCGTACCGATACACTGACTGGAACTGGCTAACGGTGCACCAGAAGTAGAAGTTTGGATCTCCTCCAAAGAGGTACCCGAGCTGAGTAGCTCCACTCACTGAAAGAATTATTGCAGGAGTATTCCCAAAAGTCGATTGTCAACTAGGGCAGTCAAACAAGGCATTAATTAAAGACGCAAGCAACCTCAAACCTCAATATTGACGAAGACTTCTTCTGAAAAGGAGATAAAGATAAAGACGCTCCACTAAATCAATTCGTCGAAGTCGGTTGTTCCTGATGAAAAACGTGAGCGCCCCTATGCCGCCCTTATAAATATAGTACGCGATACGGCAACACGTCGACTTTGCCCCTGCCGTATCTTGCTGGTCAATCAACTAGGGCAACCAGTCGCAAGGCTAAAATGAAAGCCGAAAGCACCCAAAGCTTACTGCGTAGGCTGAGCGAGCGGAGGTGCAAGCGTCAGGTTGTTCTTTTCCAACAAAGCTATGAGTCTGATCAATTTAGGCCGGGCAAGGAAGCAGGTATTTAGACAACGACGCGTAGAGTTCGAAAGCAAGGGAAGGCCGGAGAGGAGCAATATACGGCTTTTCATCAGGGAAAGGAGTCACCTTCCTTAGTTTACGTTGTCTTTTTAAGCTGCTTCCTGTTAAGAGGAAGCGCCCGAGTGCAACGTGCCGTGCAAAGAGTAGGCTGAAGGGAGAGAGGCTTTAAGAGAGTAGGGGAGGAACCGGCAACATTGAAGAATGGGAGAGTGGAGAGAAGGTAACCTCTTTATAGATGAGGGGGGGCTTTAAGAGATAGGGGAAGAACGGGTAAGACCGACTTTCGAGTGTTTAGTCACTTCCCTCTTTCTTCTGCTTCTGTTAGCTTCGAACAAGAATGGAACAACCTCACTCAATAACACATATCCCTGTCTGTCTTCTCCCACTTCCTCGGTGCCATGACAAGATGATTCTTTCATGGGTGGGCGTGTAATAAGAGATTGCAGAGGTCCCCTTTTAGGGGGGTACTCGAACACCGGGAGAGGGATTGAACCCCCGGGCTGGGAGCCGTGCCAACCAAAGGCTAGTTCCTCCATGCAGTCTGGACTGCCCCTCCCCTCGAAACGCAGGAGTCTTGTCCATTTCCCCCCGAAGATATGGATCGGTCAACCGCAGCAGGGGAAAGAGAAGCAGATGGGATATGGGCATATCGCAATCATTCCTCCATCAGATTTATATCCCTTCTGGTCCACCCGATATCCATTCCTTATGTCTCGGCTGGCCTGTACCAATATTTGCTTGATTTGCCATACTTCCCTCCCTCCTCGGATCCACCCCTCTAGTTGCATTCCTTGCCCCGCCTTCCCTTAGGGATGAATTCTCATATGCCGATCTGGCCTGGGGGGATAGAGGCAGGAATGGGAGGAGGAGTGAGCGAGGGGAAGAGAGAGCTGAAGAAAAAACCAAGAGATGGATGGCTTCCCTTCCTTCGTTCTGGGTGGCATTCCCATCCATCGATACCAGATTCTCGATCCGTCTACACCGGACGAGGCGAGCTAATTAAGCGTATATAGCTGGGGCGGCTTAGCCAGTTCAACCAGCGATAGCAGTTGCAGTAGGGAGGGGTGGGCATTCTGTTAATCAGATAAACGGCAGTAAGAGCAGCTTCAGCCCAGTAGCTGCGAGGTACATGAGATGCCAGAAGTCATGCACGTCTCCATGATGTGACGATTTTATCGCTCAGCTATGCCATTTTGCTGAGGTGTATAGGGGCTGGAGCGCTGATGAACAATTCCCTGACTCTTAATAAATTCCTGAAATCTGGTAGACAAGTACTCTCCCCCTGAATCTGATCTCAAGACCTGAATCTTAGTGTAGTGCCATACTGCAACCTTTGGAAGGACGAAAAGATGTTCAAAACTTCAGATTGAAGCCTCATAAAAGAAAGTGAACCGAGATAAGTCATCTATTAATGTCACATAGTACAGGGAACCGGCTTTAGATAAGACAGGAGCAGGTCCCCACACATCTGAATGAACTAGATCAAATAGGGCTGAAGTTTTGTTCTCACTGGCCCTCTTAAGTAAGTTCGAAGGAAGAGCCACAAGTTTGGCCAATTTGCAGCTCGTACAGATTTCCCTTTATTGTATAGAAGAGCCTGTATAGAATATAAAGGGTTTCCGATCACGCGGATCAGTAAATATGGTGGATAAGGCTCTCAGTCAATGTCAATAAGGTATTTTGATCATCTTATTACGAGCATATGACAACGGGCGTAATAAGCAGCCCTACCCTAAAGACCTAGGGACTTGGGGCCTGTTTGAGGAAAGTGAATTAGGAACAAGGGATGGAAAGTCTTGTTCGAAATTCTTATTCATTCATTTAGTTAGTTAATGTGAGGTTCTGCGGCGGAGCGAACTCACTTTCAACCGGGGGTTCTGACCATCCTTCTTTTTCGGCCAGCTGGACCGCTGCTGCTTCAGTAGTTCAACATCTGTTGAACTACTGCCTCATTCGTCATTTCATGCTCTGAATCTCTTCTTTTCTTATTCCATTGAAAGCCAGTGCACGCCCACTTCAAGAGTAGGCGTACAATGTGGACAATACACAGTATAAGAACCAGCAAGCAGCAAGTACTATACTAATAAGGGCTAATAGGGCTAGCATGAATGCATCTCGCAGTAAACCCCACTAGGAATAGTGATTACCACTACAGGACAGTACATCCAACCGTCACCAACCCCATTAGTAAGGCACTTTAATGGCCTTACCAACCTAAACGTTTAATAGGAAGGGCCCTATTAGTAAGGCCCTAGTAACCTGAATGGCTGGCCGTACTAATCATAGTAGACGTTTTCATAATGATGGACATAGCTTAGTTTTCTGGCTTGACTAGCTTTATGACTTGGCTATCGGCCTGGCCGCCTCGTAGCTGGGAAATTGATCGTTGTGAACATCGCATTTAGTTGGTCATTTCTGATATCGAATGTATAGCCTTATCCCCTGACTAATAGGGCGAATCTACATCAATAACCGATTCATCATTTGCCTGACTAATAGGGCGAATGAGCTGGGCCGCATTTGTCGTTTGTTTATGGGCCAGTATAGCCAGTTGTGAATGCCCATATAGGGTACGCTAGTGACTTTCTCAGAGTTTCTTAGATGATAACCGTTTTGTGTTTATTCATGCCCAGTCTTTCTAACCCTTAATATAATACCCAATAAATCCCCTTACTCTAATAGGCTTACTAATAGGGCGAAGAAATTTCTTTCGATTTTGGGGGTGCTAAAAGGTAATAAAAGAAGGTCATATAGCCGTAAGCAAGATTCGGAAATTCAAGCAGCAGTTTTTGATCCGCCAGCGAGTAAGCCATACAGCCAAGTGATAGAGCCAGACGCCCTGCTGAGAAATCCGGATCAATACCCAACAGCAGAACCAGTTGTTTGCCCATAAGCAGGGACAGGTGCAGATGCGGTCGAGAACGCGATTCTGATGATCGTGATCGGGATCCAGTTCCTTATGATATTGATCATGATCCAGATTATCCCTTTCGAAATCGAGGGGAGTAATAACGAAAGGAAGAGCCTCATTCTCGATAGCCTATTAATCTAAAGTGGATAGGGAGAAAGATTCCGCTTTTGATCCTGTTGCTGACCCCGATGACCCGGATCCACCAGTAGCTGTGGAAGAACCTGTTGATTCAGTCGAATCGGGTGCAGAGGCATAAGCAAAGCTATCTAGGGTAGGGCCCTTGCCTGGATCCATATATAGAGGCCTGAGTCACCCAGCATTTTAGCCAGCGGATCCGTGCCCAGTATGCAGTAGGGGGGAGGCTTTTTCAGTTTTTGATCTTCTCATTCTCCAACCCATCTTTCTATCTCATCCGCACAGGAACCACTAGAACAACTAACCACGTTAGTTCTTCCACCATGATCTCTCTCTCTTGGAAACACAGCCAGTCAAGTCACCACACATGGATTTGTTGCGATTATAGTCATTTCAGCAGGGGACGTAGGGATCACCTCTTTCTCGATCGACAGGGATCATCGATTCATACTTTTTTGATTTATGCTACGATTCACCAGCACGCCTACAACCTTTTCTCTAATTCGACCCACCCATTAAAGACATGTTTTGAAAAGATGGGGATTGGGGCTATTGATCCGGAAAGACGAGATGGAATTGCTATTGAGTCTTCGAGGGGAAGCATCCACCCTAAGATTGATCTGATTCCTCCCCTTTACTAATATAGGGCTTAGAGCCGGTAGATCAGATTGAATGAGGGATGGAAGGATGTTCCGGTATTCGAATTATCCGCTGGGCTACACGACGAGATGAAAGCGTGAACTACGGTTCCTTCATTGAGTGCTCAACCAATGCAATGCCTATAATGCTTAGATTTCCGCAAGAGAGCCACCTACTTACTAATAGGGCACGTGTTGAGGGAAGGGTTATAGTCTCTTACTGCTCTCCCCAGAGGAGTTCAAGGGGATGAGGGGTGCACTCAATGAGAGGCAATCGATAACTCGATAACAGGAGGAATTAATAGAATATGTCCTCCTAGTCTGGTGCGAATAAGAGGTCAGTGGAGAATTGATAATCGAAGAAGGCCCCGAGGACTGAGTTCAAGAACAGGGGGGAATTATAGCCAGGTGACCATCAATGAAGGACTGCTGCTTGAGGGCTATTCTTTCTATCGATCCTTACTCCGAATATCTCTGGGATGGAAAGCAACAACCACCACTTCTCTTTCCCTCCCCGACCGGAGAAAGAAATCCCTTATGGGCCCAAGATTCAAAATCCATCACGGAATGAACAACCTGTCTTCTCAAGAATGAACCTTTATCCGAAGAATGAACTTTCACATTACTAATAGGGGGGCTCAATATCGATCGACGAATGAGCAAAGACAAGACCCTCACTCCGTCTTCCTCAGTGTCCGGATCGGGGGGATAGACGTCCTAACGACAGGAAGCAAATGTCTTCGCGAGTCAAGGATGGTTGACCCTTTTTCTCAACAACAACGAATATCTTTCTTTACTGGCTAGGGCTAGAGGCGGCGCATCTCGAGTGAGATCGGCCGATTAATCAATCGTCGAATCCCTTTCTTTCCCTGCTCGCAATCTCTCCCAGCCACCTCGGATGGAATAGTGCGATGCCACCCTCCCTAGCCCCGCCTCTCTTTCCCTAGCCGGAGCTTTGACTGATTGGTGAGAGGCAAGCAACAATGGATTGTATAAAGGCTTTGTTAGGACATTCTATCCCGCATATCGCACATATGTCTGAATGATGAACCGGTGGCATCTGACGACCGACCACATGCAACTCTTGCCTGGGCCAGCAATAGCTCTATAATTTCTTTCTCCCCAAGCGGAGCATCTTATATGATAAACATGCTCAGGTCCAGAAGACACAGATGGAGGAGTTTACTACTCGCCCTAATGACTAAAGGTAAGGTTATCACATATCTGACCCCAAAGGGGTCAGGAGAGGAGATACAGGAAGAGGAGAGGGAAGGAGGAAGTTTACGACCGACTTCCCAACTGACCTTATCGGACTTTCATATCTGCCTCGAACGAGACTTTATCCCCGAGGTAGGTCGGTCACAAGAATCTCACTAGAAGCTCACACGCCAGAAGCACCCGTGGGGGAAAGAACGGCCTATGGTGAAAGGGTTGGATGGAAGCCTTGAAAGCCGGTCCAGAAGACCAAGATCTGCACCTTTCATAACTGCCGCCCATCCAACAGGATTGGCCGGAACCAGGCGCATAAAGCGTAGCAAATGAAACCGATTCCCCGACTAGGCACTCAACCAATGCAGGAATGCCTTACTAATACTAATAGGGCCCCAAGAACTTGAATGGATTGATAGACTGGACCCTTGCCTTCCGCCCATCTATTGATATTCCTGATAGAAGTTGGCTTGAGCTTGAATGAGTGTATCTTACAAAGAAAGGTACCCCTTACTACGTAGGGCGCCCTATTACGTAAAGGGGGAATGCATTGAAGAAAGGAATCCACTCTCAACCCTTTCACCATAGGCCGGTGTCTTTCTTTAATATAGGAAACTAATGATCTGCTGCTCCAACTCCTTTAGGAAAAAGTGATGCATCTCGTCCAACTCCTACAAAGCCCACCCCCGAGGGAGAGGAGAAAAGGAAGTTATCAGCACCAATTGAACGTGACTAGCCTTATGCTTCGCCCATCTCTATATGCCACGGGGAATCGATCGGTTGAATCCGCTGCAAGCCTATCTTCCGAACCAGTCTCCCCCAATCATAGTAGGAAACTAGAGGCTTCTCACGAGGAAGCCCGATTTCGAGAGGACTAACTCGGAGATAAATCATTCAATAGCGGATAAGAATCGGGTTCATAGAATGGATCAGTTGCCCCAGAAAGAGGTGCCTAAACGGGACTAGGGTTCTTATGAGCAAGTATTTCAGACTGAAAGCTTTCAATTCAAGGTAAGCAAAGAAGAGGAGGTCGACTGATCGCTTTTACGCGAGAAAGGGGGACTAAAGTCCATGAGTTGGATGCCCCGCCGCCTGTGAGGACTGCTTTCAATCAAAAGGAGATGAGAGATAAGCGACTTGCCTTCCTCAGGATTAGCCATATTGGATGAATGCCCGGGAAGAAGAGCTCCTCCACACCCCGGACTTGAGACAGATGTTGAATAACCCGGACCGGCTTTATAACCGAGACTCCCTCGTCTTCCTTAGCCTTATTTTCCACCAGTAAGGGGATTGAATTCCCAAGGTGACTTCCCTCACTGCGGATTGATTCTTTCTGAGGGATGAAACTGATGACGAGACGAGACAGATGGCCAGAGTACTGCCAAAAGGGATGGGAGACTGGAAAATGCCTCCCAACTCATCTCGGTTTTCTGAGAAACCCTCGGGTAGCAACATACAATCTCTTCTTCCCTTGAAAGCCCCAAATCCTTGTCAGTGTCCGGGAACCCAGCCCTCTCCCCCTGTTTCCGATCCGAAGAATATCAATAATTTATAAATATTCTAATAAAGGCTACTCTTAAACACTCTTTAAAAAGAAAGGTTCATTAAAGTCATTCATGAAAAGTAAATTGAAAAAAAGAACTCCTTCCTTAATTAGCTTATCTAAAGTAGGCATTCAATAGACCTTTTCTAAATATAATATAAGTACCAAAAAGGCTTTGAGTCCCAGGGGTCCCAATGCTATAGCTCCCCCCGAGGGGGCTGGGGGGGACCACGTTCCTCTTTATAGTAGCTGTAGTCGAGGTAGCTGAAAGCTACCGAGTCAGGTAGCCACAAGCAAGGGAGCGTTATTAGCTCCCGATCCGCCCCCCAATGAGCTGGCCTAGCCGTCAGGGTCCGTCCTTTCTATTCCCCATGTGCTTGTCAATTTCTAGTGTGATCGGATTGCTACTACCACTCACAACTAACATATGAATAAAACATTTCCCTTTTTATGACCCTTTTCCTTTAAGAAGAGAGAAGGGGATACAGGATTCAATCAGTCGCCTCTCATTCATATTTGATGAAGTTAAGGTTGCGATAAAGACGACTCCTTGGCTCACGCAACTTTGAGCTATTATTAGCCATACCCTCCCAGGATAGGTATAGCTTAGGCTCCATACTAGTCGAATTAGAATGTTATTTTCTCTATTGTATGATGATCTAGCGCCCGGAATGTGAGCAAATATATCATGTCGATTGCTCAACCGTTTGGCTATCTTACGTGGAGCTGAATTAGGTTGTTTCGTGGAATTCGAAAAGGTCAAGTTGACCATCTTTCACTTGCTTTTCATAAATATCGTTCATGATACGTCGCGCTCTCTCAAGTTCGGGATTATCGGCTGGGTTGGTCGCTATAACTGACCAAATTTCAGCGAGTCGATCCTTACTTTTATACTCCAACTGGGGTCCCGCTAGAAGTTCGAGAACGCGTCTACATTTTTTGAGTGATGGTGGTCTATCGAGTGAATTCTTCATTTCGTCTTTCAGGTAGTCAAGGAGATTCCTACGAATAGCATAATAACCATTCATAGTATTTGGACTTTCATTGGTGTCATCGGCTAAAGGAGCCGTCGAGACCGATGAGGGGGCGTCAACTTCCAGGTGGACTAGTTTCGACGAGCGAGTCTTGTTGGAACCCTTGCCGGATTCCTCATCGGGCTCTGGCTCTGTGAATGGGCCGCCAGCGCCAGGGGGGAGGGCCACGGGGGATTTGGGAGGGCCCTCCAACGCGAACAACTCCGCGCAAAGTTCTGTGGATCCCAATATGGATCCTGTCGTTCTTGAAAAAAAGGAGCGGCTTCATACTCTAGTTCGGGAACAACTTCGCCATTACTGCGAGCGAGGTCGGCCTAAATGGCAGCTTTCGGGCTCGTCTGAAAGCCAGACAAGGCTGCTTTATTCCGAAAGCGCGAGCTTAATAATCCAGAGCTTGGAGGTAGAGCCATCTGAGCTCCAGCTATGGATTGACCGACTTAGCACTCATCCAGAAACGCTATATGGCCTCTACAAGGGCTACAAATAACCCCCCTTTTTCAAGGATTTGCTGGGAATTCCGAGAGTCCTTCCTTTTTTTATTTTTTCAACAACTGTAACCTAAACCTCCTTTAGGAGTCTTCCTTCAGGTTGTGAGGCTTCGCCGCCTTTAAGGACTGTAAACGAACATAGGCCCTCGCCGACTGAGAGCCACGTCGTAGGGGGCCCCGCCATACTATTTGAAATGCCGGAGTCGGAAAACGAACCTTCCTTCCCGTTTGAGCGGCATCTCGTACCCTAGCTACCCTGCGTCAGGGGTAATAGAACCTATACCGGAAACTGATTCCCTTTCTTCTTCCGCTTTAAGCAAGGCGCTGTTAAGCCCTCTTCTTCGAATCTTTGATCTTTTCCTGCCACGAGTGAATTTGATCGATACGGACGACATACGAGCGACACAAGTGCTACGAATAGGGAATACAGAAATGAATAAAAGAGCTAGTGGTCGACAGGTGCAGGATTCAATTGATCCGCTGCATAACTCGTCCATTCCTGACAGGAGGGTTTGAGGATAGGAGTTCTTTATCTATAAAGGCTACCATTCAGGCCTTAACCCCTAAGGCAGGCCTACTACCATAGTAGTAGCGTGGCGGCCTGCCTGTATTAGTCAAAGCAATTCGTCAGTGCTATGTCGTGTCTTCTACCGCTGCTACTTCGTCGGTCGGGGTACCCGCCACTTTCTTCGTCGAAGTGTTCGGGATCTATTTCTGTTGCATGAGCGATAGGTAGCTGAACATGTCTTTATGGATCGATCGGCATCGGTCTCTAAAGGGTATAGGTGGCTAGCGTAAGTTAGGTTAGTAGTATGCTTTGCGTTACTGTAATAAGCTCGGAAAGGGGCTGGCCTGGGATTAGTGAATACGGAAGGTATAGGGCTAGGAAAAGCGCATCTCGTCTTTCTTTTCGCTGTGTCGAGATCGCCACACATCTGAATCGGAGTAGGGTCGACAGTTCGTTTCTCCCGGAGAAGCTACTTTCTGAAGCAGCAGCCTTGATGACCGAATCTCTATTCATCATGTTGGATAATGAAAGGGATGCTGGACCAGACGGATATAGGAATTACGGAGCAATTCGAGGCACCTTGAATGGGAGCGCTGAGACAAGGACGGGCGAATGAACGAGGCATTAACGCCTAACCGTCGCCGCCTCCGGGTGAACTCCTTCTCTCTTTACCACTGTGGTATAAGGGGTGGGATTACCCGTATGGGTCAGGAGGAGGAAATATGGTAAGGCCCGGGATTCGAGGACAAGGGAGTCGATGTCTGGTTGGTGCAAAAAGGTTATGAATAGGCTCGGTGTTGGTTCAACCCTATCAGTCAACCCGGCAGGGCCATGCTTCTTGTGAATCTAAGGCATATATAGCTGATCAGCCAGAAGACAGGCCCTCTCCACTATCTGGCATATAGTGCAGTGTTGCGCGTGCGGGGACAAAGACCGG
>NW_027518723.1:37500-42500 GCF_043159265.1 Tasmannia lanceolata | reverse complement strand
TCCCCTAAGGGGAACCTCTCCCTCACTCTTGTTTGCAAAGCTTTTCTCGAGTGAAGTGAGGCGAGCGGAGTGAGGGAGAGAGGGACCGAAACTGAACGACTAAACCGAGAGGGCGAAGGAAGTCGGAAACAAACCTCTCCCTGCTAGAGTGCTTCCGTCCGGAGCAGTGCAGTGAGGCGAGCGGAGTGAGGGCGAGGGACCGAACGCAACGACTCAACCGCTGCTAAGGGGGCACGCTTCGCTCAGTCAAACCTCTCCCTGCTAGCGTGCGTGCGAGCGTGCGTCCGTCCGGAGCAGTGTCAGCGTCAAAAGCGGCCTCGGAGCGCAGTGTTAAGGTTGTAGTTGTTGAACGCGCAACCAGAGAGGAGAGCTATAGGAGCAAGACTGTGTTTGGACTGGACGCGTGCCGAACGAAGATAGTGTCTATTTACGCTCAAACAATCCATATAGGTGGAAAGCTGGAAGCTTCAATAGTTCCCTGCTGAACCTTAGAGTGCTATGATGGGGTATTTCAGTCCGTCCCTACTAAAGCGGCTTAGGCGTCGCCACGGATAGGGCATCAAGGTTGAAATCCTTCGAAGAGAGTCCAGTTAACCACTCCTATCATTGGCTTCCCGCATCCTCAGGGGGCCGCTCGGACGAAGAACCGGCAAATCGAGTATGGAATTAGAGCTCGGGTGGGGCATCAACCACAGCACAGGTTGCGGACCTATCGAGATGCTTCCTTGCAGAACCCAACAAGGGCTGTAACTCAATAGAGTGAGTGGGAAACCTTGTAAACGCGAGCAGGAGAATAGAGATCGGTCTGTCTTGTCTTAGACTAGCCCTACTCCATCCATCTTGGCTATCTTGAGCTTATTCATCAGCTTGGGGCGACTTTTCATTTTCTGCTTACTACTAGGGCTTCCAGCACTAATTCCTACGCTTAATCGGGTCTCATAGCCCCTGTGACCTTCACTTCACAGCCTGATTAATGCGCTTTAAAAGCGCACGGCCCTTCGTCGAGCATTTTAGAGTTTCTTTCTCAGGATGTGCCTTTATCTTCACCGGTGGATTGGCATACTTTTAGGGGTAAATGTCACCACTAAAGAGAAGTGGAGTGAGGCGAGCGGAGTGAGGGCGAGGGACCGCACTGAACGACTAACAACGTGACGTCCGGAGTAATCCAATAAACTACCTACCCTCTTATGCACTTGTTATCGCAGTCTATTAGTAGGGGCTTTACTCCAATCTACGAATTGTCCTCCCTTCAATCCATCAATAGAAGGCTAATAAGCTGGTTTGGTTTATCCTGTTTCATCGTAATCAGCTGGTTGGTTTCTCCCCCTTGGCTTCAATGCCTATTGCTTCCAATCACTCACTCTACTAATGCGAGTGATTTCAAATTACCCTTGCAATCATTCGTATTACCAATTATTCGTAAGCCAGCCATCCCTTATCAATAACTAACCCATTTGCTATTTCTAATGATTGAGAATAGTCAGTCGGGGCTGTATATCTAGAATGAATTCCCTCATGTTGAAGCTAATCACTCTGCTTCGAGTTTATCCAATCCCGATATGCCATGATTCTCAATATGAGGGGCTAGTCAATAAGCTATCACTGGTCAATAGCCTTAGATATCTTCATATCCGACCCCTCCCCTGATGGTATTCAGCCGTCCTACACCCTTTACTTAATGATAGCATTAATGGCATAACTGTATAGCCAGTACAGTAGCCTGCATCTTTATTATTAGAAGAGTGAGGTGCAAGTGCTGACTGCTCAATAGAGGGATGCGACCCTGATTCCCTTGGGACTCTGACTCCCCTGATGCACGGGAGGCGCAGGAAAAACCACTGGTGAAGAAGATCCAGAAGATGCTGATCCAATAGGCGCCCACTAAAAAAAGCTAAGGTGGGGAGTAGAAGAACTCGTGCTCATGGAAGGTAACATGCCGGGCCGGCGAGAACGAGAAGAAGGATCAAAACATCGAAAGCTCGGCGGAAGAGCGCGGAGAATAAAATAAGTTTGAGTCCGGAAAATCAGTTATGATCACCGGAGAATTAGTTGTATGCGGAGAATGGTTGGTTTTTCGGTTAGCTACAGAGAGCTGCTATATAGCTTAGTTCTGTACAGGTACAGCCAACCAAGGCTACCACGAGCGGCCGGGTAAAGAAAATATCCTAATTGTAATCACTAGCTATCTCTGTGCTTTGAAAGCTGAAGGAAGTTATAGCATTGGAGCTGGTATGAAAACTAGACTATCCTAAGGAGTAGAAGCCAATCTTCCGGTATCCGGTAGTAGAGCCATACCTTCGGTAGTGAAGCTATACCTCCGGTAATCCTACTAGTAGAGAGAATAGCTTGGCATGAGTAGCTTGGAGTTTCGAAATTGTTTTGGACTTGCCTGTAGTAAAGCCTGCAGTTAGAAGGCTTTGGGGGTAAGCACGCAAGGAGCATTTGATGTGGGCAAAGAAAGGGGCTTTGGTAGCGGCTTTCTAATTGAAATAGAATATCCTTCTAAGAGAAAAGTCGAAAGACTATCCTTATCCTCAGGTATAAGATAGCTCCTTCAGTGTTGTAGCTAAAGCAAGGAGAAGCGATTTGCATACTGAAAGGCTCTAAAAGACGAATTGTCAAAGAGAAAGCCTTTTGGATTCTTCTTGGTTGTTGCACTAGGCTAGTCCCCTGCTTTAGGCACAGGCTTCCTCGCCCAATGAGAATGAGAAGGAGGATCCATCTCGAACTGGAGTGGAGCGGACAAAACAGACAGAAGGGACATCTCGAGAACGGGTTCGGTTCCTTCTTCGGACGATTCTTCTGAATTCTAAAGAGGCGGAAAGCGAGTGAAGTGACTTTCGATTCAAATCATAAGAGAAGAGCTTCTTTTCCAGTCTCAGGGAGGGAGTGAAGACTGACGGTGAATAGCTTCTTCCTCTTGCTCGGTTAGGAGGTTCTAAATACCCGATTCTCAATTCCGGAAAGGGCGCTTCCGCTAGCTTTCCAACGGTTTTGAATTTACAAGAAGAATCCGCTACTGCAGCCAATCCATTGAAAGGTGAAGGCAATGCTAAATGCAGACAGATTTGGTTCTCCCCTTTGCCAGGGGTTGATGGGAGGGGGGATACCTTTGAACCTGACGTGCCTTTAGCATGAGATTAATGAGTTCCTAAACGACGAGAGCGAGACAAAAAACTTAATAGTTGGGTAGGGCAGATTTCCTCAGTCGAGAGGTGGAACCTAGATAGTACGTTTGGTACGCTGTCGGACCAGCGAATGACGAAGAGATTGAAGTGAAAAACCCGTAGATAGATGCTTGCGATACAGTGAGGATTCCACTTTTCAATCAGTATCATGGCGCTAAAGCCCTCCTCCCGCTACTAATACCTTGAAGGTAATAAGAGTGAATAGGGCTATTACGTATGTTAGGAAGAAAGGGCACTCATTTCCTACTGTGTTTGCTGAGCATGCTTCTTCAGTCAATCGGGCGTACATAGTCTTGCTCGGAACAGTAAAATAGGTACGGTAGGCACCTCCGGCTATTCTTCTTTTAGGAATAACGAGGAATGGAATGTGCTTTCCAATGCGTGTGTGGTAAGCATGAGCGTTACCATGGATAGATGATTATTTCCGCAAGTTGAAAACCTTCAAAGATAAGGGACGATTCCCGCGCTTCAGTCGATCAGAACAAAAAAGGTGGAGTCCCAGTAGTGCCATTAAAGCGGAGGTCTTGTTCGGGGTTGGTCTTCGGCCAGCCAAGTAGTTACCTTTCCTGTCATTGACTGGATGGGAGAGAGGCGAACTAGAGAAAAAAAAAAAACTACTTATGTTACGTAGCTTTCCTCTTAAGAGCAATAAGCCCCTGGTTTGAAAGAAACCTCTTCCTCTCTCTGAGGGCTTGCTTTTGGGATATGAGTTTCAGCCCTTACCTCTGTCACCGATTGATCATTGATTCTTTTCTGGGCTTCTTGCGCATTCCTCTTTGATTGCTTGCTGTGTCTAGTGAAAGGATCACGGAATTGACTTATTCAGATGATTGTCAGGGGCAACTTCAATGTCTATTCCGGGAAATACCTGAAGAAGAAGACTAATTGAAGGAAGGCTGCCTCTTCGAGTTGGCTGCTGGATTCGTATTTCAGAATTGGTCTTTGGCATTCGGCTGTTGCAATCCGTCTCTGGCGCCAACTTCGCTTTGTGAAGCTCGAGTAATGCCTTTATGGCTTTAGGGAATCTCCCTCTTTCGGTCGAGGGCACCCCAGCCTGGTCCACTCATTCCCTTTTCTTCCGCGAGAACTTCTCAAACGAGGGAAGCCCTTTACTCGCCAACGCTACTAACTAATTATCGCTCTCCCCTCTATGTGTGTAAGCCCAGAGAAAGGGATTTCAATCCTGGTCCACTCATTCCCTTCGCTTCCTCTTTTCTTGTTCTAGCCAAAACGAATTTTCCGCATTATTGAATCTGAGAGAGAAAGGCGTTAAGGCCTGCTAGAAGGTATCTAACCCGCTAGAAGGTATCTAAGGGAAGCGCCGTACCATTTTTAAAGAAATGAACATTTCACAAGACAACCTATCGGCTAAGACCCGTTCTTCTTTCTTCAGAAGCAACTTGGGCATAAACTCCCGACTCCTCAACAGAGCCTATGAGGGCAAGGCCTCTTTCTGACCAACTCGCTGAGATCATTGGAATTGAATATTGAGATGCCTGGGCTTTCTGAGATGCTTCCGAGTCAAATCATAATTTGGTACTTGATTCTGCCCCAAAGCAGGAAGATTTAGAGGGCTTAACAGCGCCTTGCTTTGAGCCTAGATACCGTTTGTGGTCCATTACTAATATTACCTTCAAACGTAGTCAATTTGGCATCATTGCCTGGTTACCGAAAGGAATTTTAAATCCCGTACAATCAAATATCTAGCCATAAGATCCCTTCCCTAAACCTTCCCATGCCATACCTAAAAAGGCGATCTCTTACCTCATAAGGTCCTTCGTCGACTATGAAAAGAAAGACAGGGTAGTTTCT
>NW_027518723.1:12500-32500 GCF_043159265.1 Tasmannia lanceolata | reverse complement strand
GAGAATCAACTAGTTGAGTTCTGATCTGAGTAGGCTCATAATAGGGAATACCCTAACCCTGGGAACCGGGGCCTGGCCATCCTTCGTTTGCGGTCGACGTTCCGGCAAAGTTTGTCCGTCGACAGCTGAATGTTTCGACCTGGTTCGATTCATGGTCGCATCTGCAAACGTTTTCCCGGGGGCCGACGCCCCCCCCAACTAATGGGGCCTGGCATTGATCTATATCACTTCAGAAGAAACGATGTCACAGTACTTGCCTTCTCCTTGGTGAGTCGAAGTGGGGTTCCGTCCTCCCTTGCCTTGCGACCTAGGTATTCCGTTTCTGGTTTCCGCCGTGCGGCATCCAAGTGTGGCTTCCGTTTCTCAGCTTTTCATAAACTCCTGCTCGAGCGACTCGGCGAGGTGTTCTCCTATCTTCAGCTTTAGAAAGTGTTTACTCGGTTAGCATTAATGGCGAAGCAAAAGGGGAAAGACTTCGAGTTATTAGCCAGAAGGAAACCCTCCCCTACAGGGGAGACAGACAGATTTGGTGTTCTCCATAAAAAGCTTAAGTCAATCTTAAGGTTTCTCTTTCATTGATGGCGAAGCATGAAGGGAAACAGAAAGACGGATTCCAATTCCAAACAGAAAACCCTTCCCCCCTAACCCTCATTACTAATAGGGGGGGGAAGACTCACACCAACACACTACAGCCATTCCACCCCTACTAATCAAAGGCTCCCCCCTCATCTATAAAGGAGGGTCCCTTCATTCCATTAGCCTTAAGGAACCATAGGCAGAATAAGGAACCGCCTTTTTGAAGACTGAAAAAAGGCGGAAAGCATTCATCATTAAGCCTAGAAAGGATGTTCTCCTTTAGGCACCTAAAGTCAGTATTCTAGTTTCTCTTTCAGACTGACGAAGCATGAGTAGAGAGGAAAGGAAGCTGCAAGTCCCAAGTTTGTGAAAAGGTGTTCTCCGAATTTGGGATTCTCTTTTTTCTTGCCTTATGGTGAAGCACAAGGGAAGAGGAAGCTAGTCCGAAAGCTAGTACCAAACTGGAGAAGCAAGGCTTAATGACAACCGTTCCACCCCTACTAATCAAAGGCTTCTATTGAAAGAAGCACTTCGTTTCACTTCCTTGAACTGGCGAAAGCACAAGTTCCTTCATTAGTCAGTCTTTCAGTCAAGAATTCGTTCCTTACTCTTAGTCCGAAGGGGCTACTAGTCCGAAAGCAGAAGGCGAGCCAGAGCCAGGAAGAAGGCGGCTGATAACAATCTACCATATGCGACTAATCCCGTCACGTCAACATGAACCGACGTTTCGTATGAATAAAGGGAAGAGACACGACGACGCTACTACTGGGTTATTCACTCCCATAGCTGTGCCAGAGCCGATTCAATCAATGCGACTTCGTCCCACCAGTCGAAAAGGAAGGAATATTCTGAGGCGGGCAAGGAAGGAAGAGGCAGGATATGTCTAGAGTGTAGAAAGAGAATCTTCTCATTCAGAAAATGCCCCTTTAGCCCACTCTCTTTTTACGTAGCCAACTAGTTGGTGTACTCTCCCTCGACGCTGACCCGATAGAAGCCAAGCCCTTTGTCTCAAAAAGAATGGTCTCTTTATATTTCCTAGCATTATTTAAAACCATTTGATCCTAGTCGTCTTGCGTGGAAGGAGCCAGATGACAGAGACTTTTCTTTTCTCACCCCTCAATATATACTATTAGATTGCGTCCGACCACCCGATCGATGAAGACTCGAACCTAACCACCCCGCTTTTGGAGATGACGGAGACTTTACTCGACGTCTTGACCCATCCATAGTCTGCTAATCTAATCCCAACGTCTTTGATCCTGACAAGCTTGGATAGGACTATATCTCTGTCTTTTGTTTGTTACACAACACTGAATGTATAGTTCCTTTGTTCTTCTGGCTATGGTTCTTTCTATTCTTATTTCTTACTTATTTATTTATGGTCTGGCCTTTTTCAACCTCTTCTTCAGGTGGAGTATCTGAATACGAGCCTTGTTCAACTGTGCCCACAGACCCGTAAGCCCTCGAGGCAAGGCGAAAAGGAAGAGATGCTCTGGCTTTCTTTGGTCTTGAACTCGCTCCCCGCTCGAGAATGAATGTTGGAAATTCTTCGATGACATGTTCCTTTGAGTGCACGATTCCTTAGCTGTGCCTGTTTGGTACCGAGCTCTTTGATGGCCTTTCTTTATCCGTTCACGCTAAAAGGTAGTGAGTGGAGTCAGGCACAAAGCGATCCTCAGCAGCCGAAAGAAGCCTTGTTCGGTCTCCTGTTGAAGTGGTGACTCACCTGCAACATAAGTTTTGCAAACCTAGGTGAATTCCACTTTCCACTGGACGAAGGCAAAAAGAAAGAGATAGAATACGACGGTTTTTCAGGCGTATAGAGAATGACACGATCATCTAGCCTTGGTCCTCTCATCATCTGATTCCCGAAAGGCGGAACTGAAGAACGCACTGTTTGGGACTGGGCACGACCCCTCTTCTTTCTTTAGACTATCGTTTTTTGTTTTCCGGATGTGGATTGAGCATTTTGTTGAGTCTTGTTTTTGCGCTTGTTAACCTTCTTCTTTTTGACCGGACAACTGGATGCGAATCTTGCTCTACCACCCCTTTCTTTAAAAAGAAAGAACTCTAGTGAATGGCTAAGAGGAAGTGCCTCTGGTATTTCAGTTTCGACATGGCCTTGATCTTCTGGTGAAGTGGCAGTAATGTATCCAATCCCTTTTCCAACCAAGGATACTGAGTCTGACCGAGGAGAAGGACATCTATCTTGGCTGTCTAGCTATGACTAAAAAACCTACTTGTGACAACTCGACACTGGAAGCTTTGATGAGACTCTTTTTGCCAGCACACGACCATAAGCTGTCTTTGCTTATTTCCTTGCTTGGCTACCCTCGAATGGCTTGGTACGCGCTTGCCGGCCCCTCACCCCTATTAGTTAGTAAAGCTTGGATGCCGATCAGTGGCCTATTTACCGAATCATGATTCTTTCTTTTGAGTCCTATTGTTGCAAACGAATAAGACGGTGCTGATTCCGATGTATTCGATTTCTATGACATTGAGTCTACCTTTTGTTTTTTCTTGTACATGACCTCTTGTACAGTCTTTTTTCAGGCATTCAAACTAACCGATTTCATCTTGATTGAAATCCTGGCGATTATACCAAACCGTTCTTCCAGCGAAGTGGTGTAATTAGAGCCTTCTTCCTCTGTTCCAATCAAGTATCTCGAGAAGCGAGCGAGCGTGTTGAGGTAGGGGAATCCGGATAGCGCGTTATAGTCTTGACCCGAATGCGTTCTATAATTTCTGACCTTTCGTCCCTGTCTCTGTCCCGTACGGTATACATACTTTCGTTTATCGAATCCCTGTTAAGGTTTTCTATGTCCCCAGACATTTTTTTTAGTTTTTTATTTCCTTCTTTACTAGTGAGTAGCGGGAAGGGTCATTAGTCTCCTCGAAAGCTTCTTAATGAGTAAATGCTGTTTTTGTAGCTGTATCCTTTGCTAGAAGTGTTTTTCCTTTGCTAGATGATTCCCGAAGGTGTAGCGAAGCGCTCCTCTGGTGAGGGTCCTTACGATTGGCTTTGTGTTAAGTCAACCCGAAATTCAAAGTCTGCTTGTTGCACGACAAGCAGAGTAGGCAGCACACGTAACACCAACTGGAACGAAAGCACAACCATGGGCTGGCCTATTCTAAGGAAGGGCTGAGATTAGGGTAGGAAGAATCAGACCTTGAGAGTGAAAGCTGTAATCGAGTGAGAAGCCTGTAATTGAACGAGACGACTCCCTTCCCCGCAACCCCTGGGCGATGTGGAGAAAGATGACTCGTCCCCTCACTAGGATAAGATCGAAGAGAAGGAACTCTAAACATCAACAACAACAATCGGGTACATCAGGGGAATAAACTGATATCAATGTCAGGTATCTCAAGAATGGGACTCTGCCGACAGAGATAGATAGACCGAGAGAAAGTCGATTTGAGAACCGTGTATCGACAAGTGTACCGAATCTCGAATGGGAACTTTCAATCGTTCGCAAGGAAAGACATCCCGGAGTAAACACGATTCGAATGCTTTACCAGTCTGTCCGGGAATACATTTAACAAAAAATAGAATATGGGTACTCTCAAGCGGCGAGGCCTATATTCTCAATCGCCGAAGGCTCACAACAGTTGAAAAGAGGGCGGTGGGTGGTCCAGGAAATGAATGATTTTCCGAAGATGGGTCTAAAGAAACAGACGCAGAAGCGAGAGCTAAAGCAGAAGCATCAGCATCCGCAGAAGCAGAATAGAGGGCTAAATAGCGCCTTACTCTAAAGTTGTTCTAATCGACTGGGGCATCTTAAGAGAGCGGTAGTCTTCGCTTTCTGGGAAAAGACATAGTTAGTGCCTACCACAGGAGCTATGTGTAGTCACAGGTTGACTTCTAGATGTAGGATCTCCGACTCCATTCCTAGAGCTTGGAGCCCCCTCCTCTTCAACTTCTGTAGCTGAACTTGCCTGAAGGAACGATGTTGATCCCCGATGATTTGATGTTTTATTTCGTTTGACGAAAGTCAGTTTCTGATTGATTTGGTTAGTGTAGAAGTCAGCCTTCACGGACTTAAATGTCTTGGTACCTAAATATACCGGAAAAGGGGAAGCGGGACCAACTACTCGATTGGGCTGTAGATCCGGTTGGTGTATCATCATCCTTCATTGGACTCTACAGGCTTGATTGCCTACCTAAATAAACCGACTTTATTTGAAAGTAGCTTCGATACAGGAAGAGGAGCTAGAAGCCTTAATGAAAGCTAGAAATAGTGCTGCAAGCGAGACCCTTGTTGATCCGGTTAGCCTTTCGCGATTCATCAAGGAAGGTCTTAATACTATCTCTGACTCGGATGAGAGAGAAGGGAAATAAGGGGTCCAGGGGATTCTCGTTCTTGCCCGAACCTCCAAGCCTACGGGGCATTAAATTAATCAAAAACTTTGCTTTGATTGTATACAGAAAGGGCCCAACCTCACTCGTCGACAAGACGAGAAGATTGACTTAAGATTCCGTTTGGTCGCTCAGCTATCTCACCTAGGCAGTGAAGGAAGGGCGGTATGGGGACGGTTTCGCCTTTGCAACGCTCGAGTGCTTTAGCCAGGCATCACTCGCGGAAGCGAAATCATCAACTTCGGAATAGTTTCGAGAGCAACTACTTAGAATCTAGCTTTCGGAGTAGTGGAAAATAGCATAAAGAGGGGGTTCGGGCTATCAGGCATGAGAAAGGTAATGTACAATGGCTTGGCTGGCCTGTCTTTTTAGTTGCGGAATCGCCAACGTCCGCTAACTGTCAGGGTCAGAGCTGGACTCGTCGTGAAACTAATTCTTAGAGAAAGTGTGTTAGCCTGGACTACCACCAACTCGCTCAATGCGCGAAAAAAGCTCTTTGTTCGCGCTTCTCGAGTGAGTTGAGCTTACGAGCCAACCTTGCCTTTCAAAGTGCACCCTTGCTCTGTGGCTCTATCATCAACCGAATCGCCCGTCTCATCTGTGGTGACTGAATCAACTATTGGCTAAATCCGAAGAGTTAAAGGACCCACACCTTCCCTTCCGGAAAGGTAGGTTCCCTACAAATGAACAGACCCCAACAGAAACCTCCTCACGAGCAGCTACATATGGGCTAGGATCAACTGCTGCGGATGAAAGAGCTCTTCTCTTTTTTATCTTTCTTTGGCTGATACTGACACTGATGCTTATCCTTTATGAATCTCCAGTTGAAGCTGCTGATGCCCTAGTCGAATAGACCACTTTTGAGGAAGGCGCTACTTAGCCCTCATTTGATCGCTCTGCCGAACGAACTGATCGAGAAGGATCGTCAACCACTTCGGTAGTGGACCTGGTGGTTAGTCCTTCAGCTGAGAAAGATAGCCCGGGCGTGATCCGTGATCCCTGTTCGTTATCTAACCTTTTTTCTTCCCCACCCACCGCCCTCCATTCCTTTGCTTGATTGAATTCTTCTGAGAATCATTCCTTCCAGCGCCCTCCATTGGTCACATTCTGATTTGGGAGAAACTGGGGCTGTTGATTAGGCAATGGAATTGTTGAAATTGATAACCTTTCCGCCCTAGCCTTGGTTGGCTACATCAGACCAGAAGTCATCTCCTCCCTCAGGAGAGTCTATTTCGCCTGCACAAAACCACTAAGCTTGGTCGGTCGAATAGCAAAACCATTAGAAGGTCTTTCTTTTTCACATACGCAACAACTTATACGGGCCGGGTTGGTTAGTAGGGAAATGAAAGAAGAAGCCCTTACCTTGGCCATATCTGATTCGGGAGAAACGGGATCTGTTGGTTAGGAGGAAATATGCCTTTCCATCACATCAAACAAAGCTGCAGGCACTGCCTTCTCGACCGGATAAGCCGGCGGGCGCCGGGAGCGGCGATCGAAAAGTGTTTTTCGAACGGATTTGATCCTATGCCTCTCGATCCTTCTGATCATATGATCAAGCATAGCGCACTTTGTCTGATCTTCGAGCAGGAGTATCAAAAGCCTTCCCGGGAGCTAAATTCCTTCCTTGAAAAAGTGCCACTGGCAAACTTACCGATAGCACTGGCAAAGTTCCCGATAGAAAGAATAAAAACGAACTAATAGAACCGCCTAAGGGCGTCTCGTTTCGGGGCCTCCTGCTCGCTCCGAACCGGGCTTCAACTCAATCACTTGGACAGAGAGAGGGATTTGGCCTACCGGGGGAAAGGAGATGGAAGAAACTCGACCAACTCATCTTTGTTTCGATGAGCACTCGACCGCTCCCCTTGAACGATATTAGACACCGGACAATACGCATGAACTGCCATCAATCACTATCTCCCGGAATCGAACCTGAGAAAAGGAAGCGATAGCTGGCTCGACCAAAGGGTGTGCTGAAGGAAGCGAAGGCTCCTATCTTTATTGAATCCCCATATTGCCCGTGCCGCCCAATCTAGCTGTATATCTTAGCTCGAATTGATCTCATTCTATGGAGGACCTCTCCTTACACGGGTAGTAAACCACCCGAATGCTTCAAATTATGTTATGTAAGGCAAGTTGGTCTGGCCCAAGGGTGCGATTCTTTCTCTAATTGATATCGGGCCTTCATCTGTTTGAAGCAAGACGCCCAATCCTTCTGAGTTCTTAGCACGACATGCCGCTATCTAAATGCGGCACTGACTTTCTCGAGCCATCCTCATCAGTCTGATAAAAGTGTTTCTTCCCTTCCCATATGACAATTTGACGCTGCTATATATTTGATAGAATAGAATCGTAGTTCAAAATGTGTCCAGTTGTGGTGTTTCAAATTCCAATGCAAGCCCATCTCACCAGCTATAGCTATAGAGGTCAAAGAGGGGAAGGTGGGCTCCTAGCTTGAAGCTTTCATCGGATTAAATGAACCATCAGAAGGAGATTTATTCGAGAAAGACCGGCCAGACTCTCCATTCCGAATTCACATCCGGGGAAGAAGGGCCTGAGAAACCAGTGGGAGAGGTGGGGCTCACATCTATGAAAACCTCTTCTGATAGGGCTAGGTGGCTCTCCCTCACTGAAGGAAGGGGAATAACGGGTGGATTTCAAGTACCATATCTGGAACTCAATCTTTAGTCAACCCCGCCTTTAAACCATGCTTGACATCGATGAGTTTAGAACCACCAGCTAGGATCGGATCGGCTTACCCTACATCAAGTGCTTCCCCAACGACTTTGACGAGCTATGAGCTTGGGATAGGAAGTGCCCCCCGCTTTATATCAACACCAATTCCCATAGCTACGAATTTCATCCATTGAACAGGCCCAAACGGATGCAGGCAGTACGCGAATAGATGGAGATCCGGGTGGGATGATGGCACAGACGGACTACTTGAGGATCGGGGACTGGATGTAGAATGGAATACGCCCATCGAGACACGGCAAGCAATTGATCCATACCAGCCGGTTCCCACCGCTAGACGAGGATCGGCCCACCAGCAGGGGAATTAGGTACCGGCGAATGACCAAGGGACTGACTACCCGATAGATACAGATGCCTGGTAACGCACTACGGAAATGAAGCTGGAACCGAAAAAGTACACTACAAAAAGTGTAACACTTTTTGTAGTGTACTTTTGTACTTTTGCTTTCCTTTAGTTCAGGATTCCCTCTCTATGCCCATATCTATTTAGTAAAAAGGCTAGAAAAATAGCTCTGAGGAAGTACTATAACTTGAATCAGTATCTCAAATAGGGCGATATCAGGCCTTCTGTGCGATATCGATCTTCTGTTTATGGTAAGCGGTCTGCCCTTCCCCTTACTAGATCAAATAGGGCAATTCGTAATGCTCTCTTCCTTCCCGCCTTCCCTCTTCTGCTCTTCCTGTCCCTTTCAATTGGTCTGTCGTCTCTAAAAAATTCCCGTTCTTCCTTTCATTCAATAGATCTATTGCCCTTGTCTTTCTTGGTTAAACATGAATTCTTTTGAAAATAAATCCATTAAGAGCATATTATAATTAATCCTTAATGCACTGAAAGAGAGGGAGGACCACACCCCAACTAGGAGCTGAGCCCCTGGGGTGGGGGACTCCCGTAAATAAGGTTTGAATAGTACAGGACTGGCCTTAGCCAATTCAATACCTTCTCCTGGTGGAAATCTCTCCTCCGCCTTTGATTCTTGATCCCTCTTTTCCCAAAGGCTTGATTCCGGCCGACTGAAGACTCCTTTTCCTTTACAATGATAGAAGACTATCCTTAGTCCCCTATCTCTTAAAGGGGCTGGGAGATGCCCTCTTGAAACAATCATGATTTGTATAGGTCCCCACTCACACTATAGAAGAGCAGATGCCTTAAAAATATAGGGCTTCTCTCTATCCTTCCTTTCATCCTGGAAGGGAGGGATAAACATTGATATATGACCCCTCGCCTAAAGACAGGCCCTACTAATAGGAGGGATATCGGTAGCCAACCGCAGAAGAGGGGCTGGACTATCTATCATTACTGCCCCTCTTCAATACTCTTCTGCAGATAACAGGTCTCCCCACTTTCTCTATGAGTCTCCTCCTCCCTAAAGACAATATAGTAGTTCACCCCCTATCACGTAAGGCCTCTCCTATAAGCCCTATATTAGTCAGGGGATCAGACGAGAGAGAGGAAGTGCCTATACTATATTCGGCAGGCCTTACGTGATAGGGGGTGAAAGGGGAACAAGAATCTGACACTATAGATTGATATCCCTCATTAGGTCCTCTTCGACTATTCCTTCCTTTCCAATCCCTTCAAAGGCCTACTCTTTCCCTCGAACTGTATGCAGTAGGGTTCTCCCCCTCCCCAATAGAACTATAGATTTGTTAAGGGACTTCTGTCTGAATACTCCTTCCTGCCCATCATTCTTCCTTATCGATTCTTTATTCCCCGTCCTCCCACCTATAGATAGAAGACATAAGAGAATAGTTGACTCGGATATCGATCAAGGTATTCTTGATCGTCTACTGCAACTAAAGGCTTCATTCAGTCCTAGGCTTTCCCCTCCAGTAGGTCAAGCTATCCGGACCGGACCGGAAGAAAAGAAAGGTGATACCGATGCCCTTTAAGAGTCAAGAGTTAAGGAAGGAAGTCTATTGGAAGGCGCTTAGATCACTTCTGAAGTATTGAATTGACTAAAAAAAAACAGGGGGGATCAAAAGACCTAAGACTAAGTAGGGCTTCAATACCCAAGACTAAGTAGGGAGGGAGGGAGGGTCTCTCCTATCCGATGGGGTGGGTTGCCCAGGTAGAGAAGTTGGTAGGAGAGGAACGAATCAATCGCCTACCCCTATCAATGAAACATTGAGAAATCAATGCTTCTCTATGCCCGAGAAAAAAAAACGATCTTCCTTACCGGAGCTTGTCCCAGCATGAGTCAGGCAGTAGGATCAATCTTCCACCACTTTTTGAGCCAGAGGAATTCGATCAGTAGGCTCATCCCTCCTCAGAAGGGAATGATGTCCAGAGAAAGGAATATACATCCACCGTACCACCGTTCATTGGGGTGATCAAACCCTGGATCCGAGACTCGCTTTTAACATTCAAAAAAATGACTTGCCGAATCAAGATCTTCTTTTCCTCCCTCCAGACGGAATCGGTTCTTCGCCGGACACCACTGCTCAAATGGGAGCTGTCCCCTTTAAGAGTCAAGAGCAGTTGAGCTACTCGCGACCAGGGAGGGCCTCCTAACGAATTCACGTTTTCCGAAAGCAAAAAGCAGGGTCTTTAAAACCCCTTCATGGGCCTACCCCCATCTCAGTTAGGGCAGGAGATGTTGAAGTAGCGCATGAAGTAGTCTCTATCCCCCCTATTAGTAAGGGCGGAGCTGCAACAAGCGAGGGAACTCATTTGAATTAGGTAATTGAGTGAATGCAATCTGTGCTTTAGTGCTCCTTCTATTCCAACTGGCATAGCAAACTAAATACCGGCCGGAAGGCTTCCGAAATGTCGAGCAAGCCATTATTAGCCTTAACGAATAATTGGATCTTCTTCGGGTGGCCAACGAAGATACAACATCTGCGACGGGAGGTAGGGATGGTTTGGAGGAATTCTTGGGACAGATGGCCCTTGCCATAATTGATCGGATTGGGGATTGAAGCTGTATGAGGGAAATGAATCCACTGGTGGGGAGGCGACTAACAACTGAGAATTTCAATATGGGGTGCTTCCCCGAAATAGAATCTTTGATGCCGCCTTCCGCCATCAACTAGGGCGCTATTGGCTTTTATCCCGCCGATGCGGGAATACGACACACTTGCTCATGCTGGGACAAGACGACTTCTGGGAACACGTACAGAGCTTTAAACTGCCTTTCATAGCCCTATTACGCTCTAAAAGCCCTATGACGTTAGAGCGTAATAGGGCATATAACTATTTTTATAGTTTATTTATATCTAACACAAAGAACCTTAGACTTTTTCTGAAGCTATTTTCTTAAACCTTGCTGGAAAATAGGCTATTCAAGTCGAACTTAATGCGTTACACAAGAATGGTACTTGGTTGGGGATCTTCTTTCCATTCCTGAAGGAAAAAGAGCGATTGGGAACAAATCATTAAGTAGTTTGAGATTCACCAATTCTAACCTCTGCTCGTGAGGGGTTAATAGTTTCTGGTTAGAGGAGAAAGCAGCCTAGATAAGAATACCAAGGAGCCCCACCCAGGTAGGTATCCGAGAGGCCAATGAATGATACCGAGAAACCAAGGTCCTTTACTAATATAGGGCTCGCCCACCCCACCTTCGTCACAAGGCCGTAAGTATACCATGTTTGCTAGTTCGGCCTAGATCGGAAAGAATCTCAAAGTTCAGTATTGGGAAACATAGTTGGTACGAGATCTGGCGAAAGAGAAAATGACATGAACTCTCACTTTTGCTTTTTGAAGTTTATGTGCACTCATTTAGAAAGAGCTACCGGGAGCGAATTGAGCCCTTGAACTATATCTCCACTTGCCGGGGAATATAACCTACCCTTTTTTTTAGATAGAACACTTTTCATATTTCTCGCTCCGTTGAAACGACGGGTAAGTACCGGCGGCATACATCGAATGGTCGGGACCACCACTTGTTAGCTGGAAATATGGTCTAATAGTACGGGGAATAACTAGATAGCGTGGCGATTCATTGAATAGCATACTCCTACCCTAATTCTATTGATCGAGTGAGATGAATCGAAAGCAATACGCCATACGCACAGTAGTGGTCATTCGTAGTCGATATGTTAGTCGTCGTGTTATGACATGAAGGGGTCGTGGAAGAGTTGGGTTCGAATCCCAAAGCCCCTCTGTTTCGTACGTTTCTCTTTAGGTCGTTCCGGGAGCCATTCGAGTAAGGGGGGAATCGAGTGAGCAATAGTGATCTTCACCCTACCGTGACTGGTATCGTGTGGCTCCACTCCAACCGACGTCCTGTTGGGGACTTTTCGTTCCGGCCGTAGGGAGATGAGATCCTATTGAGGTCTACTTCCTTTTGCTTTATAGTAGAACGTCTTTATCAACTATGGCTATTGTCGTAGCGAAACTCTTCCGTTCGAATTGCCAGAGGAATCAACTTGTTTAATCAAAATACTATAGAAAGAGCTGTGGATCTCGCATTCAAGCCACACAAGAAGAGTGCGAAATCCTTAACCAAAGTAAGCCCTGAGCTCTTCTAGAACAAAACTGACGAAGCTTTATCAATAAAGTAAAGCTCGTTGTTTCATCAATAAAGAAAGGCTTGGAGATTTGTTTCGTAGAAGCACCTTCTTCCTATGTATGTATCTATCTTTACTCGCAGAGACAGTCCTCACCGGACGCTCTACTCCAACAACCATAACGGTCAGGACTACGCGACTCGATCCCTTCTGCACGAACACGGGGGCTTCGTCCGCTCCGATAGTCCTACACCACTCGACTCGAAGCCAACAAACCACTCGAGTCGAGTTGGTTAGACTCTCCATAAAGTGGAGTCCCGTTCATAAATAAAGTAAAGTCCTTTAGACAAAAGGAGCCTAGAGGTTGAGCAGACTCGAGGCCGTTCCATCAAAGATCACCTCCTTACGAGGGAGGATGCCCTAGGTGATAAAGCGGGAGTCCCTTTCACTACACGCACTACACGCCGGCCCACGAATCGAAGAGTCGGAGTCGATGAATGCAAGCTTGGCTCTTACATGCATGGCTTACGCCATAAAACCATTCCTACTTGGGATGCTATGGTCACAGCATTTCTAAGAAGATTCTTCTATAGATATTTTTTAGAAGGGAACCACGGAAGAATTCAGATTAGAAATGTTGAATACATCGGAAATGGTCAGGAAGAAGAGGAGCTGTTAGGGATAGAAAGGGACAAAGGGAAGATGAAGTCAATAAGCCTGAAGATGCTGAAAACCAAGATGAATTTGACGAAGTCTCCATTTGCTATTCTTTTGTTGATCCATTTTTGTTGATTTCACAAGCCTTGAAAGTCCCGCTTATGTTGAATTCGGAACACATGGCTCCTTATCCAGAATGGATGGAACATGTCCCATATCCCCCTGAATACCAAATCCCTCACTTTTTCCGGTTTCATGCCGGAGATGACGCATTGGCTGGCTTATTTGGTATATTTTCAACAAGAGTGTGGGGTAAGAGCTGCTGTCGAGGCTCTCTGTTGCAAACAATTTCGTTACTCGCTTATGGGAAGAACCCTTATTTGGTATGATAACTTCGCCTGGGGATCCATACCGACATGGGGAGCTATGGTGGTAGCTTTTCTCCAAGAGTTCGGAGCAAGAAAGCCCTCTCAAGGATGGAATATTCCAAATCATGAATGGAGTGACTCCGATGATGATTGGGACTTCCAATCTGAACAACACCGATGGTTCTCATACTTCTTCAGTCTCAGGGGATGTGGGGAGTGCAGCACCTGACGGCTGGACCTCTGAAGTTGATTCATTTTTTGAAGGTAGAGTCTAGTCTTATCATGCCAGATGGTTCAGATTTCTGAAGAAATAGCCAAAGTCAACCAGATGGAGTTACGATCTGGCAAGAAATTACCTCCCGTTCCAAATTATGGTCAAAATCTTGTGCAAGAGTTGTCTCAGTCTAAGAATAGATCATCCCCAAATCCTGAAAGTCCCGTCCAGGATCATGGTCTATCGCAAAATAAAAACCCTGGGGGGTATCCCTATAGACCGAGGTGCTGGGGGCACCCTCTCGAGCCAAAACGCAGTTACCCAACGAGGGAGACCACGAATGCTTGCTGGTCAAACATTAGCGGCTAATGGACAACATGTTCGCTATGACATATTAGCTCACCTCAAAAAGATTCCTGCACTCCTCAGCGTATACGATGCATTGAAGATGTCTGCAGAACTAAGGATGTCCCTAGTATACGCATTAACGAACCCATAGGAGTTTTCTAATGAAGTTAACCAAGTTGAGATGAGAAGTAGTAAACCAACTTATGCCGAGTGTTTGGCTTTGATCACGTTTACGGACGATTACTTGCAACCAGGACTCATTAAGCATAACAGGCCTTTGTTCATTTCAGGATACCTTAATGGATTGGAGATAACAAGAATCATGATAGATGGGGGATCGGCTGTTAATCTCCTACCTTTGAGAATGCTAAAACGTCTCGGGATTGCTATTCATCGATTGGCTCCAAGCAATCTACTTATCCAAGGATTTAACCAAAGTAGGCAGAGGTCTCCGGGCATTGTACGACTTGAATTAAAGATCGAGGAATTGGAGGATACCATAGCCCTTTATGTCATTGATGCGGAAACATCAAACAATGTTCTACTTGGGCGGCCTTGGATGCATGATAATTGTGTCGTCCCTTCTACTTATCACCAATGTTTCAAGTAAACCAAAGGTGGTGAGCAGAAGAGGGTGAAAGCAGATGCGAATCCTTTTAGCGAAGCAGAAGCGTATTACGCAGATGCTAAATTTGATTTATCCGAAGATGAAATAAATGCTACAAAGCTCAAAGAGAAAGGGATTTCGACCTCAGACGACCAATCGACCCCCATGATGCCATCAGAAGAGAGGCTATAAAATAGGTTAAGAAGTTCGGAAAGTTGAAGATTAAGCAAACAACTCCTGATACGAGGAAGGCCCCTAAAAAGCCTGCTTTCCGTTTCGTCCCAAAAAGTCACAGGAAGCATGGTGAGCCAGCCCTTATGCCAATTCAGAGAGTTCCACTTCGCTTTAAAGGATAGGGGGGGATATCTGAGTCGATAGGGCCATATTCAAAAGGGAGATAAGTGGATTGAGTGTACTTTAATGCAAAAAAATCAAAAGAACTTCAACAATTCCTCATCCCTCCGAGACATGATCATCATCCTAAAACCATCCGGATGCATCACTTGGAAATGCTTGGGCCAAAACCAACAGCTAAAGGAGATGGGAAGTTAGCTGACACAAAGGAGCTTTACTAATAGAAAGGGGCTTAAGGTATACGATGCGAAAGCTCTTCGAATGATGCAAGCAATGGGATACTCAATTGAGGAAGCCCAAGGGTTGTGCAATGGAAGAGGAATGTTAGCACCGTTTGACGCCATGTATTCTCCAGCACAAAAGAGAGCTCTCTTTGAAGATCCAGAATGCGGAAAGGTCTTTAGGCGGCCGGGCTTAGGGTGTGACGAGAAGGGTGAGGTACCCGAGCAAGATAGTCACATGTTCGAAGATGATACTAAAGTCTTCCACATTTCTGAAGAACATGATTCTGATGAGGATGACGAAGTTAAGAAAGAAAAGGAAGAAGAACTAGAGCTATTTGAACAGCACGAACAACTTTGACTCGTACTGTCTCACCAGCTACTGGATAAGCAGTCAAAGAAACTACTGCTACTGGAACAACAATAAACAGGATTTTGTTTCAATTCAATGCATCCGGCTAAGAGGAAGAGGAATAGGATCAGTCTTTTGTGAAAGTTCCCCACCCACAGTCTGACCAAGAAAACCTCCTTTCTCGATTCTGATCTCAGCCCTAAACATCGTATCGATCGTTTAGCGGCCTTCAAACGGCCTATCCGTTGCCTTTTGATTCAGAGCCTCATCAGATCTATTTTTCTACGCGCCCCAACTCTCGTAAACTCGGATTACCCGCCCCGCTTGGCTGAATTTACATTCCGACTTCTTATAGTCCAAGTAAAGGATGAGGGGTGCCCTAAATGTGTGCGGTAGCACTCCTTATTTCCATAAAATAGGAGTAGAATGAAAAGAGGCGCAAGCTTGTAATCTTCGATTTTCCGCCTTTGAAATGCACTTTTGCTCTTGTTTGATGTGACAACTCAGAAAAGCTCTTTGCCTAAGGTTTCTGTAACTAAAAAGGGGCAATCCAGTAAGTCAATGCAGTCAAGCCAGTAAGTAGGGAGGTCCAGCTTTGCAGTCTAGCGAGTCAAGGGATGAGAGCGAAGAAAGCGGTTTTTCCTCAATAGATAGGCTCAGTTCAGCTCACGAAGAAGACGAAGAGTTGTCCTCGCTTTCTTATCCCGGGCCTTACGGCACAAATGCCCATTTATATGTTGGGTGGTAGCTGTTTTCATAAGCAAAAAAGCCCGAGCAAAAGACCCCTTTGGGGTCGAGCGCCTGCTCGGGGGGTAAGATTCTATCTGAATGAGTAAGAGCTCGAACTTGAGGAATAGGTGTAAGGGCTAAAAGCAGGTGGAAAAGCTAGAAGAAGGAGTAAGAGCGTTAACGAGAAGAATAGTAAAATTTGGAGTCTTAGAATGGATCCATGAACAGAGCTAGGGGAACCTGCGCACGCAAGAGAAGTGCTACGGCCAAGAACCAAAGGAGGTCAACGACTAAGGAGCAGCCCCAGCGAAATAGAACTACGACTCAGCGTAGGGCGAAGAGATTCGCTCACAAAGGATGTGACGCACCCGTCGGCCTCAGATGGACGAGACAAAGAGCGCAACTCCTGGGGCGAGAACTCAGAGAGGTGGAGATCCGGACAAGGCGAGAGCCAAGCAGAGGGATGGAGTAGGGGAGGACTAAGGGAAGACCGGTTGGTGAAAGTAGGCACGAGTGGAAAGGCAGGTGAGGAAGCGCAGGTGTGGAAGTCGAGTCTAGTATTGTTTTCATAGGCGAGTAAGAAGCAAGCGAGAGTGCAGGCTCGCCCCGAAAGCGAGCCGGGAGCGATCAAAGGCGATAAACGCTTGATTGTATTCTTGATTGATTCAATTGATAACGAGAGATAATGGTACCCCGACTATGCCCAAGGGGGGGGGTGAAAGCGGTATCAAAGCGAGACATAAGTTGATTATCCTCGCTTAGAAAGCTATCACCGCTTTCGGATATGTGCATAGCACAGCCTCACTAGTGCGAGTCGAGTCCATATGCAACGGGACCATTAGACAAGCCGAGTAAAGAAAGCAGTATCGAATAGAGCGGGCTCAAGTACACGAGCGAGGGAGCGATCTCCATGAGGGATGAACCACAATCCAGAGGGAAAGGGAAGAGCGGCCGATCCGCCAGCGGGTGATACGCGAGCGAGACTGTCAGTGAACCAACCAAGTCAATCCCTTTCCGCTTTGCACTCTGGTTCTTGATTTATTTTTAGCCCTTTCCAGCCACGCGCGATAGCACTCCTTACCCCGTTCAAATTCCTCACCGGGCAGCCTCCCTCAACTATGCTCACATGCGTGTTTTTGGCTGTAAATGCTTTGTTCATGTTCCCGCCGTCTCTCGTGAGTTGCTATCACCCCGTGCTTCTACGTGCATCTTTCTCGGATATCCTCCTGGTCAAAAAGGATATCGTGGTTATGATCCCATCACTCGGCGATCCTTTGTCTCTCGCGATGTCACATTCATTTAGACTCTTCCATATTACTCTCCATCTTCCTTCTCACCGGCTCCATCGACATCCGCTCCTTTGCCAGTCCCCGGGTCCTATCTCCGCTCCGTTTCCGAGCCACCCACTTTTCATTTGTGCCTGCTGATCGCTTCTTCTCTGAAGCTTAGGGTTGGACGACCTCCCGACACCTCCTTTCTATTTTTTCCCATAGGTCCCTTTTCTCTCTAAAACCTGAACCTTACGTCATAGGGGCGGAAGAACGACCCGTTCGCCACTTTAGATGGAGATGGCCTATCTCCTAATCTATTCTTCCGTATCCGTTGGGCGCCACACCCAGTCAATTATTAAGCACCTAGTGCCTTAGGGTGAAAGAGGGGTGAGTGATTCGGCATTATTTCACAGGCAAGTTCAGTCGGGATCCCTTAATTAAGAAAGAGGTCTTCCGACTGAACGATCGGCGGGGCGTCGTTTACCTTCTCTCTCTATCTATAAGAAAGGCAGAAAGAAAAGTGAGGGCTAGCTATAATCCGCACCTCCACCCCTAGCCATAGAAACATCTCCCACAGTTTTGTTGCTTCATCGACTGACAGTTTTGATGAAGATGGAGAGATTTCAGCTTCTTCCGCCTGTTTCTATGAAGAGAGAGAAGTGAAGCCTAGCAAGGAGCCAGGGAAAGATACTAAATAGTGTACTGAGTAGAAAGGAATGTGTTCCTTCCTTTCCTTACTTACTTACTTTCATTTTGATCTATCTAAAGAACGTCTATAGAAGACCCGGGTTAGCCAGACGTACGTCAACGCATATTAGCAGCGCTCAACGTGTCTATCTTTTTGATCACCTCATAATTCACAACATTATATTTCATCCGATCATTTTTCTTTTCCTTCCATATTTATGCCGAGCTATTACCCAAGGCAATAAATAGGTCTGTTCCCACTATCCAAGGATTTACTTGGACCATCACAGAGAGAGGATAGGATTTGTTGACTTTGGTGTGTGTGTGTGGTCGTTCGACATGCTTTTGGCTGCTCGACTACTAGTTGCTTGGCATGCTTTTGTCCACTTGGTGTGCTTCCGTATGCTTGTGGGGCATTTTTTTGCTTGGGGTCATGCCGGTTTCCACTAGTCTATTAGTTTAAGAAAGTCGTCAAGTGGACAATTGATTTGTCTCTCTCCCAACCGAACTACCACAACGTTTAGGGTCAAACTTATGTGAACCAATTGAGAAGAAGTATAGGAGGGGTTTAGAGGCTTATAGGCTTATAGGGCACTTCTTGCTTGCTTACTTGACTGAATTAGAGGTTAGAGGATTCCGTCTCGACGGAACGGCGAGGAGGAGCTGCTGATCTGCGAGGTTCTGCGGGCCTTGAGGAGATTGGTTAACTTATAGGAATTCCAGGCCCCTTGGTTTATAGTTGATGCGCTTCACTATTCATTCTATAGGGCGAGTCGCTTCCGCTTCCTTCCCCTCTTTCTTGCTTGTAGGTTGGCTATTTGTCAGCACAGGTTTGGCGCGTTCGGAAGCCAGAAGACGGAAGCCAAAGGAGTCGGGTCGACAAGAGGTTCCATTAATCACTGGCCGTTTTGACCTTAGCAATTGTTGGCCTTTGGAGCAACTCGATTCATTTCCTAGATCTCTTTAGGAGATACCAATGACCATAGATGGAACAACCTAATAGAAGGGTGGATTGCCTTTCGTCCCCAGTACTCTCCATGGGCGGGGGTCATCCCGCTGTTTCCTTTCTGCTATCTACATTGAGGGGCCTTTCGGGACTCCTATCATTTTAGAGCTCAAACTTGAATCAGCAAGCTCTGCATCAGCAATGCAGTTTATCCAACGAGAAACTTGATCTAAATCCTTGTTGCCTAAGGGGCACCCGAACGAACAAAATGTTTCATTGAATCGTACGCTCCTATTTTTTTATTTTTTCAACAACTGTAACCTAAACCTCCTTTAGGAGTCTTCCTTCAGGTTGTGAGGCTTCGCCGCCTTTAAGGACTGTAAACGAACATAGGCCCTCGCCGACTGAGAGCCACGTCGTAGGGGGCCCCGCCATACTATTTGAAATGCCGGAGTCGGAAAACGAACCTTCCTTCCCGTTTGAGCGGCATCTCGTACCCTAGCTACCCTGCGTCAGGGGTAATAGAACCTATACCGGAAACTGATTCCCTTTCTTCTTCCGCTTTAAGCAAGGCGCTGTTAAGCCCTCTTCTTCGAATCTTTGATCTTTTCCTGCCACGAGTGAATTTGATCGATACGGACGACATACGAGCGACACAAGTGCTACGAATAGGGAATACAGAAATGAATAAAAGAGCTAGTGGTCGACAGGTGCAGGATTCAATTGATCCGCTGCATAACTCGTCCATTCCTGACAGGAGGGTTTGAGGATAGGAGTTCTTTATCTATAAAGGCTACCATTCAGGCCTTAACCCCTAAGGCAGGCCTACTACCATAGTAGTAGCGTGGCGGCCTGCCTGTATTAGTCAAAGCAATTCGTCAGTGCTATGTCGTGTCTTCTACCGCTGCTACTTCGTCGGTCGGGGTACCCGCCACTTTCTTCGTCGAAGTGTTCGGGATCTATTTCTGTTGCATGAGCGATAGGTAGCTGAACATGTCTTTATGGATCGATCGGCATCGGTCTCTAAAGGGTATAGGTGGCTAGCGTAAGTTAGGTTAGTAGTATGCTTTGCGTTACTGTAATAAGCTCGGAAAGGGGCTGGCCTGGGATTAG
>NW_027518723.1:0-7500 GCF_043159265.1 Tasmannia lanceolata | reverse complement strand
ACGGAACGACTCAACCTATATGGTCCCGTACCGGACCGGAGTAATCAACTACTCTAGTTTGCAATGCTTTTCTTAAGTGAAGTGAAGTGAAGTTCAGGGTGAATCCCTGAACGAACGTAACGACTCAACCGCCGTTGGGCCAACGTCCGTACGAGGGAGGCTTTGCCGACCGATCTTTTAACAACTAATGTAACTTCAACCTCTCAAAGGTTAGTGAAGTGAGGCGAGCGGAGTGAGGATTAGGGACCGAACGAAACGCCTCAAACAGCGCATTTTCAGCTCTTTAACCCCTGCTTCTCCTTTTAGCGAACTAATCCCTCTCAAAGGTTAGTGAAGTGAGGGAACGTACTCATAGCTCTCCCCCTGAAGCCCAAAAAGCGTAGGGGGGAGAGCATAGAGGGAGTGAGCGAACGGAACGACTAATCTCATTCCTCTCCTTCCTAATGAGCTCCTCTTGAGCTAAAGAGCTATATTAGCTATTCCTTCTATTAGTGGAGTGAGGCGAGCGGAGTGAGGGTGAGGAACCGAACGTAACGACTCTTATAAGCCTAAAAGAAGAAAACCTCTCCCGGCTGGTCGAGTATCCCCTAAGGGGAACCTCTCCCTCACTCTTGTTTGCAAAGCTTTTCTCGAGTGAAGTGAGGCGAGCGGAGTGAGGGAGAGAGGGACCGAAACTGAACGACTAAACCGAGAGGGCGAAGGAAGTCGGAAACAAACCTCTCCCTGCTAGAGTGCTTCCGTCCGGAGCAGTGCAGTGAGGCGAGCGGAGTGAGGGCGAGGGACCGAACGCAACGACTCAACCGCTGCTAAGGGGGCACGCTTCGCTCAGTCAAACCTCTCCCTGCTAGCGTGCGTGCTTGCGCGCAAGGGAGCACGGAAGGAAGCAGGTTGCCTATATGACGGGACCAAGACATCGTCCTACCTTCAGGGTGACGAGGAACGGCCTGAATAGCGCTTATAGGGAGGATAAGTATGGTTATTTCTTTTTACCCTATAAGGTTTCCCTCCAAACGGAAAAGCTCCCAATGCGAGGAGGCGTACATCCCATGGAAGCCTCGGGCGAGGGTGGTCGTAGATCAGGTTAGCAATGACCGGATGGAGCAATCCGCCAAAGATTCGATACAGAAGCCGCCAGTCAAAGAGTCAGAGGCGCTGCTAGCATCCGAAATTGGGACGGGTACGCCCTCCTTTAGACAGTGAGAGCACTAGATGACTCGTCTGTATCGTACCGATCAACAGCTGAACAGCTCGACCAATGTCCGTCAGTCGCACGTACTCTATTCACGTTTTGTTTTGAACCCAATCCAGTTAGAAGGGTCTCGACGCCCGCTACGGTTAGGCTCGCACGTGATGCTAAGCAAGGCGCTGTTAAGCCCTCCTGTGGAAATATAGGCCCTCGAGCCGAATTTCTTTACCGAGTTCCCTCTCGGCTGACACGCTGCTCGGGATCAGCGCGAACGGCGGTGAAGCTGCGATTTCACTACGATCTTGTACATGCAAGCCGTGAGCCGTCTTCTCGCCAGGGGTCCTTCCTGGGCCCATGTACTCCATCTACGAAACCAGCCGTGCCTTTCTCGCTCTCCGAGAAGAGGGGAGGAATCAAAGCCCACCAACCTGCTACTCAAACGCACTTTACGCCCAGGCTCTAGCGGAATATCCATACCACTCTGTCGTTCATCGTGGGCTAGCATAGCTGACTATCGTGCAAATCCGGGAAGGTCCTGCGCTGCAATTCGCTCGAAAGAGAGGGGGGCTTGCCATCCGACCTGCTTCCCCCTTCGGACTTCTTCCTGTGGAGTGAACCGATTTGCTTCACACTTGATAGAAGCACTAGTCTCGCGCGGCTGCATGCCTGCTTGTTCGCGCTGTCTGCTGTGCTCTTAGCTTGTTTGAATTGACTGAATCAGGAACTAGCCTAAAGGGTGCATTCCTGAGAAGCGTAGGCTCGGTGCTTCACTCGATAGAAGCGCGGAGAAAGGCCACTCAGCGAGCAGCGCGCGCATCGGGCTTCAAGAAGCACACTAGGGCAGCGCACTAGGGCAATAAGGCATTGAAAGCGCTCGCCTTCGGCTCCCTACTCAGGAATTAGCCTAACGGCAGAGCTCTTGCTGCACTCAACTAATAATTGTTATGATGATAGTACATATAAGGTAAGGCAGGAATAAGACCGAAGCGGATAAGCTCCTGCTAAGCTCAACTCAAAAAGGCTCCACAAGCGCGATAGAGGAGTACTTAACGCGCGTTGAGCGAGCAGCAAGGTTGTTTTTTTTTCTATTCGACCACGTGAACGCGGTTTATCCGTAGTAAAGTAAAAGACTGCTCCTGATGCGAAGTTTACCGCTCCGCTAACGCTATGTGATCCGGTCAAGGCGAATCGAATGGTCTTTTTTCCACTTGGCAATCCCCTTCCATATTATTATATAGGCATATATAGGATTCACGACTGACGCCCTGTGTGGAGAGAGCCCTAAAGCACTGTAAGCAAGTTACTCCACCAAGAGAAGATAGAATCCGCCAAGGGCATTCCCAGCAGCATTAGCTAGTTATATGCAAATGACAGCCAAGGAAGGAATCGGGTCGGGAAAGAAGACTGGAACCGATGTTCCAGATCATTAACGTTCAGACAAGGAAATTTCGTACGAAAGACGTCTAGTTCGCTCAGCCAAACGAAGAGGAATGGGATTTTTCGGCTTCATCGGTTGCAGAGGAGGAACTTGACCGTGTGTGAGTCCATCACATCAGTGGAAAGCTGGCAACTTTGCGCTCGTTTCTTCGTTAAGAGCTTTGAATATGTCTACGGACATCTACTTGACGAGAGCAACTTAGCCCAAAACCCCTATGGGTTGCCCAGCCAATTGAAGGTTCTTTAGTGGTAGGTAGCGAGTTTTCTTATACTCCAAACAAGTAGCTGCTAGCTTGCCTTGCTCCCAACTGCCTTGTACCTACATCAGACATCTAGCATCCTGCCTTGTGCCCGCTAGCCGGCCAACACCTTTCCAGTTTATTTGAATTTTTTGGAGTTGAGGCTGCCCGTTGCTTATGTCACATGGTTTGGGTGCTGGCTACATGGGGGAAGATCAAAAAGTGTGTCGACGCAGTCGGGCGCATAGCCGTTGTCGGTGAGTGCCATGACAGGGTGGTGGTGCTTTCTCGCTGCCGGGTTGGCGAAGGTAAGGAGCTCGTGAGTCAAAATATGTTTGTCAGCCTCGAAAAATGATAGTGAGGGCAGAGGGAGGAGTGAACGGAGGACAGAAGGGAAGTAAACAGTTTCGTTAGCGTAAGAGCATTATCGAGTGTAGTTTCAGTCCTCGGTTAACAGATAAGGGAAGGCAAGTTCCACCTTTTCCCTATTGTCTTGTTTCAGAGCTTCTTTCAAGCAAGTCAGGCGGGCAGGCAAGGGCGTGAAGGTGGGCGGTTGGTTCAGGGAAGGTGAGCTTTGAAGGCGTGCTTCGAGTCCAGCTTCAGCCGAGCGAATAAGGTGTGCTTCGGGTGACATTTCCTGATCTGAAATTTCGTTAGTGAGCTGGTTCGGTTCGGTCTATCCCTTAACTTAACCGAGGGTGGGTGCCCTTCTTTTCGATAGAATGACCGTGAGATTGGCGGAGTGCTGATTCGAGACAAGCATCCAGTTGTTGCCTTCGAGAGCAGGAAACTGAATGAGACGGAGCATAGGGCTACGATAGGCTATGGAAGGAGCAGCGCGAAGAAAGAGGCACGCACGCAAGGAAAGAAGCGAGCATTAGCATCCGCACCCTTTGAAGCCTAGAAGTAAATAGGGAAATCAAATCCCCAGGCAAATAGAATATACCAAACCGAGCGACTCACTTACTAGTCACTTACTCGAAATACCAAACCAAGCTACTCAAATAGAACAAGGAGCTCTACTCATAAGAGGTATTTGAACTGCAGCTCCCATCCAGGCTGTCTAACTCGGAAATCGGGATCGGGAAGAAGAGCATGCAGCCATGAGACTAGTTTACCATTGTCCCGAAGTAGAATGGCTTGAGTTCCCACCTAAAGCGAGCTTGTATGCGCATTTCATTCTTCTATCTTTTCAGTTGCTGTAACGGATTAAGCGTTAGAACGGGAGTTAGAACGCCCGAATGTCTCCACTCATTGAGTAGCTGATACTACTGATTCAGTTAAGGCAAATAGCCCATACAATCAACATAGGATATACGAATCACACTGATCGGAGCTATCCGAACTGCCAATTAATTAATTTACCCATTGAGCTACTCTTTTCAACAACCCTTACTCTAACACAAGTCAAAGTTAAGTACACACGCATTTGCCCGATCTACTTTAGTTTAGCTACTAAGCTTCAAAACTAAGGGCTTACTTCGAACTGGGAGCTAGAACTACAGGGTTAACTACAGAACTAAAGGCAAATAGAATCTAACAGCGGGCAAGTAAACAGCCCATAGACTACCCAGCGACTCAAATTAGCTACTTACTGGAAAATCGCTAATACACAAATATAATACCCAAGCTTGGAAGGATCGCTCACTTGCTGGCTCGCTCCAAACCCAGTCTCGTTACCTGATAAGCCTGATCCTCGCCCACTTTCGCATACATGCTTTCCCGTCGAGTACTGGATTAGCTGGCATAATGAAACGACCAAAGAACAGAACTGAGATCTATAAGAGGAAGGCTGTCAAATAAGCCAAGCAAGCCGGACAGCGCCCCTCTCGGTTGAGTCGTTCCGTTCGGTCCGTGGGCCCTCACTTCACAGCTCCGGACGCACGCACGCAAGCACGCTAGCACGCAGCTACTCCCTCGCACTACTATCGAACGCTCGCACGCTCGCACGGAAGGAAGAGGTTTGACTGAGCCCGGACGAAGCCAATCACATTGAGTTGTAGATTGACATAGTTAACCTTCAGTGCACTTATAATATAAAGTCAGAGTTGAAGCTGAGCGTTCACCTTAGCGGCACCTCTTACCTCAGATGCATGTGTTAAGCATATAACTAGCGAGCGAACCTGACTGAGCCTGCCTGCCTTTCAAGAAGCAGATAATCCAGCAGAAGCGACAGAATCATCACCATTTGTAGCAGCATTCGATGGAGCAGATACGGATTCACCTTTGCTTGCTTCTGATATCTAGTTCCGTACCGTCAGGAGCAGATTGATTTTGATAGTTGAGTTCGCCCGCTTTTGATAGAATAGAGCTTGGCAGCAGAGATGAAGATACAAAAAACCACTCTTTTCTCTCTCCCTTGGTTCAGCGGAACCTGGATCCGCCTCGAATGCTGCTTCCGACTTCCCTAGTTCTGTTCCCGGAGTTGCTTACTCCCCCTCACCCCCTCTCCTTACCGATTAAATTCATCCATCCGACCTTGGACTCTGCGATTTTTTGCTTTTGTTGGCTGTCTGTACCGTACCGCCCGGATATGCACTGGAGATAGGGAAGTTTGTGTGTAGCTGGCTGGGATACGACATCAGTAGGGGTTTCATTAGATTTCCTTGAGTCTCTTCTCCGCCTAAAAACGGATTTAGACGTAGGAGGCCCTCGAGATCTCATTCACCGCCTTAACTTTGGCACAAAATCATCAAATCAATGGGATCGGTATCGGGGGGGAGCGATGAAGAGGGAAGTGGGTACTCCGAGGAGCGGAGCCTACCTCGTCGAAGCTGTTGCTGACCCATTGAGACTAAACTGAGACCAAACTCACAAAGAGAGACATGGAAGAATGCGGCGTAGATTAAGGGGAGGAACTAGCGCCTCCGAGTCTAGAGTCGCTATTCGAAGAAGAGGCCTTTGAGAAGAACTATCTCTAAAGTCACTTCTGAACTTAGAGAATTTCAATCTTTCTCCCGTCTGATCTTAAGAGAACTGGGGAAGATGCACTGTAATGAAAGTAATTCTATTAATAAGACATTTCATAACTGACTTGCTAAGTAACATACCAAGGAGAGGCGGTTTCCGCATCTCCGTTTGAGGGGATTGGAGAGATATATATGTTGTGGTATGATTCGGGGGAAGCCCTTTGGAGCGATGAGTTCTAGTTTGAGTTGGAGTTAGAGTTCGAAGGTGCGGGTGAATTCCACTTTAAAGGGGTTTATGAAGCAGCGAAAGAAAGCCGGGAAGAAGAAGCTAGGGGGGAAGTCTATTTTCTCCCCAACCAATTACCTTAACTCAGAATGATTTTGACTTTACATTCGCTATCCCCATACTCGACCCCTGTATGTAGAGGTCTTAGTAGACCACTACCAAATCAAGAGGGCGTTTTTCCGCCTGGTGCAAAATGGAATATTTGCACATTGAGTACAGCTAGGCAGTTTCATTTGGACCCTTCCTGACTTTAGAAAGAAATGGCTGGACCTTGGCTGGCCTTTGCAACAAAGTTGAGTGCGTACCCATTGAGCGCGAGTTGGAGCTTTCATCATCTATAAACCTTTGGTAATCCATGATTTTCCCTTACTAAAGGTACGCTTGAGTTCGAGCTTTCATCACTTCAGTGCGAACGGGACCTTCACTCACGGGGACCTGCTTACAGCACTTGGGCGGGAGTTCTTCGATCAATACCATCCGACTGGCCGACTGGCACAAGGAAAGAGCAATAGACCGGACCAACCTACAAAAACGAAACGGTCCCTACGTAACCAGTCATCCATAATATCAAATAAATCATTTTCTTCTTTAGTAAATCTACCAAGGGCTATAGTCATAGTGATCCTCCTATTCAACTACTTCAACCATTTCCGAACACCTAAGGCATTAGGACTTGACGCTGACGGATCTGTATCTGCAAGCAATAGGTCTCGGCTTTCCTTTTTGCATTAATACCTATCTTCCTTCCCTCCCCGCTACCTACCTGGGAAAGAAAGGATTGCAGAAGGCAGCTAGCATCCATCAGGGTACGCTTGTTCGAGAAAACCAGAACCGAGTACAGATTACAGCGGGAACGGGACCTAAAAGCAGCAGACGAATACCAACAAACAGCGGACTTGACGCTTTCGCGCTAGGCTAAAAGTGATTGATTGATCTCACTACTGGCTTTAAGTTAATCAGAGGGAAACAGAACTCCTAAATGCAGCCTTGATCTTATCTTATAGTAATTCACCGAGGGAAGAAAGAATGAGTGAGTGTATGTTGGAAGAAGAAAATGAAATACGAACAACCGCGCTGGATTCATGTTGAATTAGTAGGTTGCACTCAACTTAATAAGATAAGTACAGCTATGGTCTACCCCGCTCTGTTATAAGTATCTGGCTGTCTGTCTGACTGAATAGGCAATGGAAACCCTTCTCTCAACGGCATATTCTTAAAGTTCCTGATTGGATCTTACGCTACCGGCCCAAACTCCAGAGATTAGCCTCTTGATCGATTGATTGGATCGAAGTACGAAGGGCTTTAACGAAAGTGAGATCACTACAAGCTGGAATGTGACTTCAAGCAAGCTAGCTAGCAAGAAAACATAAAGTAAAGTCAATCATAGCCGTTGATGATTCCATCTGATTCAATGTCTTTCATTCCCCGCCCGGACGGAAAAGC